>NC_072417.2:4242424-4545454 GCF_028858775.2 Pan troglodytes
ACACCGCTATCTCTATAGACATGGAAATACCTACACCACTATGTCTATAGACATGGAAATATCTACACCGCTATCTGTATAAACATGGAAATATCTACACTGCCATCTGTATAAAGATGGAAATATCTACACCGCGAGCTGTATAAACATGGAAATATCTACACCGCTATCTGTATAAACATGGAAATACCAACAGAGTTATCTGTATAAACATGGAAATATCTACACCGCTGTCTCTATAAACATGAAAATACTTACACCACCATCTCTGTAAACATGGAAATATTTACACTGCTGTCTCTATAAACATAGAAATAACTACACCGCCATCTGTATAAACATGGAAATATCTACACCGCCATCTGCATAAACATGGAAATATCTAAACAGACATCTGTATCAACATGAAATATTTACACTGACATCTGTATAAACTTGGAAATATCTTCACTGACATCTGTACAAATATGGAAATGTCTACAAAGCGATCTGTATAAACATGGAAATTTCTACACCGCTACCTGTATAAACGTGGAAATATCTACACCGCTATCTGTATCAACATGGAAATAACTACACCACAATCTGTATAAACATGGAAATATCTACAATGCTATCTCTGTAAACATGGAAATATCTACACAGCTATCTGTGTAAACTTGGAAATATCTACACCGCTATCTGGGTAAATTTGGCAATACCTACAGCGCAATCTGTGCAAAGATGGAAATATCTACACCGCTATCTCTGTAAACATGGAAATATCTACACCGCTATCTGTATAAACATGGAAAAATCTACACTGCCATCTGTATAAACATGGAAATATCTACACCGCTATCTCTATAAACATGGAAATGTCTTCATTGCTATCTGTATAAACAGGGAAATATCTCCACCGCCCTCTGTATAATCATGGAAATATCTACACCGCTATCTGTATAAACATGGAAATATCTTCACTGCCATCTGCATTAACATGGAAATAACTACACCACCATCTGTATAAAGATGGAAATATCTACACCACAGTCTGTATAAATATGGAAATACCTACACCGCTATCTCTATAGACATGGAAATACCTACACCGCTATCTCTATAGACATGGAAATATCTACACCGCTATCTGTATAAACATGGAAATATCTACACTGCCATCTGTATAAAGATGGAAATATCTACACCGCGAGCTGTATAAACATGGAAATATCTACGCCGCTATCTGTATAAACCTGGAAATACCAACACAGTTATCTGTATAAACATGGAAATATCTACACCGCTATCTCTATAAACATGAAAATACTTAGACCACCATCTCTGTAAACATGGAAATATTTACACCGCTATTTCTTTAAACATAGAAATAACTACACCGCCATTTCTATAAACTTGGAAATATCTACACCACCATCTGCACAAACATCGAAATATCTACACAGACATCTGTATAAACATGGAAATATCTATACTGGCATCTGTATAAACTTGGAAATATCTACACTGACATCAGTAGAAAGATGAAAATATCGACAAAGCGATCTGTATAAACATGGGAATTTCTACACCGCTACCTGTATAAACATGTAAATATCTACGCCGCTATCTGTATCAACATGGAAATAACTACACAGCAATCTGTATAAACATGGAAATATTTACAATGCTATCTCTGTATACATGGAAATATCTACACAGGTATCTGTGTAAACTTGGAAATATCTGCTCCGCTATCTGTGTAAATTTGGCAATACCTAGAGCGCAATCTGTGCAAAGATGGAAATATCTCCCCCGCTATCTTTATAAACAGGGAAATACCGACACCGGTATCTTTATCAACATGGAAATACCTACACCGCTATCGCTATATACAGTGAAATACCTACAACGCTATCTGTGTAAACATGGAAATATCTACACAGCTATCTGTGTAAACTTGGAAATATCTACACCTCAAGCTGTGTAAAGATGGAAAGATATACACAGCAATGTGTTCAAAGATGGAAATATCTACACCGCTAACTCTGTAAACATGGAAATATCTACACCGTTATCTGTATAAACATGGAAATATCTACACCGCTATCTGAATAAATATGGAATTATCTACACCACTATCTCTATAAACATGGAAATATCTACAACACTATCTGTGTAAACATGGAAATAACTACACAGCTATCTCTGTAAACTTGCAAATATCTAAACCGCTATCTGTGTAAAGATGGAAAATCAACACCGCAATCTGTGCAAAGATGGAAATATTTACACCACTAACTCTGTAAACATGGAAATATCTACATCGCTATCTGTATAAACATGGAAATATCTACACCGCTATCTGTATAAACATGGAAATATCTACACCGGGATCTTTATAAATATGGAAATATCTAAACCGCTATCTTTGTAAATATGGAAATATCTACACCGCTATCTCCATAAACATGGAAATATCTACACTGCTATCTGTATAAACATGGAAGTTCTTCACCGTTATCTCTATAAACGTGGAAATATCTACACTGCCATCTGTATAAATATACAAATATCTTCAAAGTCATGTGTATAAACATGGAAATATCTACACCACCATCTCTATAAACATTGAAATATCTACACTGCCATGTGTATACACATGGAAATATCTACACAGCCATCTGTATAAACATGGAAATATCTACAACGCTACCTCAATAAACATGGAAATACCTACAAAGCAATCTGTATAAACATGGAAATATCTACCTCGCTCTCTGTATAAACATGGAAATATCACAACCGCTATCTGTTTATATATGGTAATATCTACACCGCTATCTGTATAAAAATGGAAATATCTACACAGTCAATTGTATATACATGGAAATATCTATACTACCATCTCTATAAACATGGAAATATCTACACTACCATCTGTAAACATGGAAATATCTACACAGTCATCTATATATTCATGGAAATATGTACACCACCATCTCCATAAACATGGAAATAAATACACTGCTGTCTGTATAAACATGGAAATGACTACAGAGCCATCAGTATAAACATGGAAACATCTGCACCGCTATCTCTATACACATGGAAATACCTGCACTGCAATCTCTATAAACATGGAAATATCTACACCACAATCTCTATAAATATGGAAATATCTACACCGACATCTCTATAAACATGAAAATATCTACACCGCCATCTTCATAAACATGGAACTATCTACACCGCCATCTGTGTAAACATGAAAATATCTACACTGCCGTCTGTATAAAGATGGAAATATCTGCACTCCGAGCTGTATAAACATGGAAATATCTACACTGCTATCTGTATAAACAGGGAAATACCAACACCACGATCTGTATAAACATGGAAATATCTAGAAGTCTCTCTGTAAAAACATGGAAATAAATACACCTCTGTCTGTATAAACATGGAAATACCTATACTGCACTCTGAATAAACATGGAAATATCTACACTGCTATCTCTATATATATGGAAATATATACACCGCTATCTCTGTAAACATGGAAATATGTATGCCGCCATCTGTATAAACATGGAAATATCTACACAGCCATCTGCATAAACATGGAAATAACTACACCGCTATCTCTATACAGATGGAAATAATTACACAGCTATCTCTATAAACATGGAAATATCTACACCGCCATCTCTATAAACCTGGAATTATCTACACTGACATATTTATAAACATGAAAATATCTACAGCGCCATCTCCACAAACATGGAACAATCTACTCCACCATCTGTGTTAAATGGAAATATCTAAACCGCTATCTGTATTAACATGGACATATCTTCACTGCTATCTCTATAATGATGGAAATATCTACACCGCGAACAGTATAAACATGGAAATGTCTACACCGCTATCTGTAAAAACATGGAAATACCAACACTGCTATCTGTATCAACATGGAAATATGTGTACCGCTATCTGTATAAACATGGAAATATCTACACCACTATCTCTAAAAACATGGAAATACCTGCACTGCCATCTCTATAAACATGGAATTATCTACACCACTATCTCTATAAACATAGAAATACCTACACCGCCATCTCTATAAACATGGAAATATCTAAACCACTATCTCTACAAACATATAAATATCTACACTGCCATTTCTATAAACATCGAAATATCTACACCGCCATCTGCATAAACATGGAAATATCTACACCACCATCTGTATAAACATGGAAATATCTATGCCGCCGTCTGTATAAACATAGAAATATCTACAATGCCATCTGTGGAAAGTTGGAAATATCTACAACGTGATCTGTATAAACTTGGAAATATCTACACCGCTACTTGTATAAACATGGAAATATCTACACTGATATCTGTATAAACATGGAAACACCTACACCACGATCTGTATACAAATGGAAATATCTACACTGCTATCTGTATAAACTTGGAAATATCTACACCGCTAACTGTATAAACATGCAAATATATACACCAAGATCTGTATAATTATGGAAATATCTACACCGCTATCTCTATAAACATGGAAATGTCTACACCACTATCTGTATAAACATGGAAATATTTACAAGGCTAACTATAAATATGGAAATACCTAAACCGCCTTCTGTATAAACATGGAAATAACAACACAGTCATCTGTATAAACATGGAAATATCTACAGCGCCATCTGTGAAAACATGGAAATACCTAAACCGCCATCAGTATAAACATGGTAATATCTCCACCGCTATCTGTATAAACATGGAATTATCTCCACTGCTATCAGTATAAACATGGAAATATCTACACCACGATCAGTATAAACATGGAAATATCTCCACCGCTTTCTGTATATACATGGAAACATCCACACTGCTATCTGAATCAACATGGAAATATATACACCACTATCTGTATAAACATGCAAATACCTACAACGCTATGTGTGTAAACTTGGAAACCTCTACTCCGCTATCTGTGTAAACATTGAAATATCTACACTGCTCTCTGTGTAAAGATGGAAATATCTACACTGCAGTCTGTGCAAAGATGGAAATATCTACACCGTTATCTTTGTAAAGTAGGAAATATCTACACCGCAATCTGTGCAGAGATTTAAATATCTACACCGCTATCTGTGTAAACATGGTAATATCTACACCACTCTCTGTATAAACACGGAAATATCTACACTGCTATCTGTATGAACATGGAAATATCTACACCGCCATCTGTAAAAACGTGGAAATATCTACACCACCATCTGAATAAACATGGAAATATCTACACCGCTAACACTATAAACATGGAAATATCTACACCGGTATCTCTATAAGCATGGAAATGTATACACCGCTATCTGTATAAACAAGGAAATAACTCCACCGCTATCTGTATAAACATTGAAACATCTACACAGCTATATCTATAAACATGGAATTATCTACACCGCTATCTGTTTAAACATGGAAATGTCTGCAACGCTATCTGTGTAAAGATGGAAATATCTGCTCCACAATCTGTACAAAGATGGAAATATATACAACACTATCTCTATAAACATGGAAATATCTTCACCTCTATCTGTATAAACATGGAAATATCTACACTGCTATCTCTATAATCATGGAAATATCTACACCGCCATCTGTAGAAACATGGAAATATCTACACAGTCATCTGTATATACATGGAAATATCTAAAACACCATCTCTATAGACATGGAAATATCTACACGACCATGTGTATAAACGTGAAAATATCTACACAGCCATCAGTATAAACTTGGAAACATCTGCACCGCTATCTGTATACACATGGAAATACCTACACCCCTATCTCTATAAACATGGAAATAACTACACCGCTATCTGTATAAAAATGGAAATATCTACACCACTATCTGCATAAACATGGAAATTACTACACTGCCATCTATATAAAGATGGAAATATCTACACCGTGAGCTGTATAAACATGGAAATATCTCCACCGCTATCTGTATAAACATGGAAATATCTGCACCGCAATCTTTATAAACATGGAAAAATCTATACCGCAATCTATATAAATATGGAAATATCTGCAACACTATCTGTGTTAACATGGAAATATCTACACCGCTATCTGTGGAAACATGGAAATATGTACACCGCGATTTGTGTAAACATGGAAATATCTACACCGCTTTCTGTGCAAAAATGGAAATATCTACACCGCTATCTCTATAAGCATGGAAATATCTACACCATTATCTGTATAAATATGTTAATATCTACACCACGATCTCTATAATCATGGTAGTAGCCACACCTCTATCTGTATAAACATGGAAATATCTACACCGCCATCTGTAAAAACATGGAAATATCTACACCGCTATCTGTATAACCATGGAGATTACACCGCTACCAGTATAAAAATGGAAGTATCTACACCGCCATCTGAATAAACATGGAAATATTTTACACCGCTATCTGTATAAACATGGAAATATCTACAACATTATCTGCACAAACATGGAAATATCAACCCTGCCATCTGGATAAACATGGAAATACCTACACCTCCATCTGTATAAACATGGAAATATCTACACTGCCATATGAATACACAAGGAAATATGTACACTACCGTCTGTATGAACACGGAAATATCTACACCGCTATCTCTATAAATCTGGAAATACCTACACCACCATCAGTATATACATGGAAATATCTACACCGCTATCTGTATAAAGATGGAAACATCTGCACCGCTATCTTTATAAAGATAGAAATATCGACACTGCTATCTGTATAAACATGGAAATATGTACAACACTATCTGTGTAAACATGGAAATATTTACACCGCTATCTGTGTAAACATGGAAACATGTACACCGCTATCTATGTAAAGATGGAAATATCTACACCGCAATCTGTGCAAAGATGGAAATATCTACACCGCTATCTCTGTAAACATGGAAATATCTACACTGCTATCTCTATAAACATGAAAATATCTACACCGCTGTCTGTATAAACATGGAAATATCTACAGCACGATCTGTATAAACATGGAAATATCTACACCGCTATCTGTATAAACATGGAAATATCTACAACACTATCTGTCTTAACATTGAAATAAATACACCGCTATCTGTGTAAACATGGAAATATGTACACAGCTATCTGTGTAAAGATGGAAATATCTACAGCGCAATCTGTGCAAATATCGAAATATCTACACCGCTCTCTCTGTAAACATGGAAATATCTAAACCGCTGTCTGCATTAACATGAAAATATCTACACCGCTATCTGAATAAATATGGAAATATCTACACCACGATCTCTATAAACATGGAAATATCTACACTGCTGTCTGTATAAATATGGAAATATCTACACCGCTATCTCTATAAACATGGAAATGTCTACACCGCTATCTGTATAAACATGGAAATTTCTACATGGCTATCTCTATAAACATGGAAATACCTACAATGCCTTCTGTATATACATGGAAATACCTACACCGCTATCTGTATAAACATGGAAATATCAACACCACTATCTGTATAAACATGGAAATATCTGCACTGCCATCTGTATAAAGATGGAAATATCTACAGAGCCATCTCTATAAACATCGAAATATCTACATTGCTATCTGTATAAACATGGAAATAGCCACACCGCTATCTATATAAACATGGAAATATCTACACAGCCATTTGTAAAAACATTAAAATTTCTACACAGTCATCTGTATAAACATGGAAATGTCTATACCTCCATCGGTATAAACATGGAAATATCTCCACCAGTATCTGTAAAAACATGGAAATATCTCCAGCGCTATCTGTTCAAACATGGAAGTACCTACACCACTATTTGTATAAACATGGAAATATCTACAACAATATCTGTGTAAACATGGAAATGTCTACACAGATATCTGTGTAAACATGGAATAATATACATCGCTATCTGTGTAAAGATGGAAATATCTAGACCACTATCTGTGCAAATATGAAAATATTTACACCACTATCTCTGTAAACATGGAAATATATACAACTCTATCTGTATAAACATGGAAGTATCTACACCACTATCTGTATAAACATGGAAATATCTACACCGCTATCTATATAAACATGGAAATATCACCACCGCTTTCCGTATAAACATCTAAATATCTACATCGCTATCTGTATATACATGGAAATATCTCCACCGCTATCTGTATAAACATGGAAATATCTACACGGCTATCTTTATAAACATGGAAATATCTACACCGCTATCTGTATAAACATGGAAATATCTGCAACTCTATCTGTATAAACATGGAAATATCTACACCGCTATCTGTATAAACATGGAAATATCTGCAACTCTATCTGTATAAACATGGAAATATCTACACCGCTATCTGTATAAACATGGAAATACACCACGATCTTTATAAACATGGAAATACCTCCAACGCTATCTGTATAGACGTGGAAACATCTACACCGTTATCTGCATAAACATGGAAATATCTACACTGTAATCTGTATAAACCTGGAAATATCTACAACGCTATCTGTGTAAACATGGAAATATCTAAACAGCTATCTGTGTAAACATGGCAATATCTACACCGCTATCTTTGTAAAGATGGAAATATCTACACCGCAATCTGTGCAAAGATGGAAATATCTGCAACGCTATCTCAATAAACATGGAATTATTTGCACCGCTACCTGTGTAAACATGGAAGTATCTACACGGCTATCTGTATAATCATGGAAATATGTAAAAGGCTATCTCTATAAATATGGAAATATCTACACCGCCATCTGTATAAAGATGGAAATATCTACATCGCGAGCTGTATAAACATGGAAATATCTACACCGATATCTGTATAAACATGGAAATAGCAACACCACTATCTGTATAAAAATGGAAATATCTACACTGTCATCTGTATAAACATGGATATACCTACACATTCATCTGTATAAACATTGAAATATCTACACCGCTATCTCTATAAACATGGAAATACCTACACCGCAATTTGTATAAACATGTAAATATCTACACCGCTATCAGTATAAACATGGAAATATCTACACCACTATCTGTAAAAACATGGAAATATATACACTGCCATCTGTATAAACATGGAAATAGCCACACCGCTATCTGTGTAACCATGGAAATATCTACACCAACATCTGAATAAACATGGAAACATCTACACAGCTATCTGTACAAATACGGAAATAACTACACCGCTATCTGTATAAATATGGAAATATCTACAGCGCTATCTCTATAAACATGGAAATTTCTACATCGCTATGTGTATAAACATGGAGATATCTACACGGTTATCTATGTAAATATGGAAATATCTAAAGTGCCTTCTGTAAAAACATGGAAATAACTACAGAGTCATCTGTATAAACATGGTAATATCTACAACACCGTCTGTATAAACATGGAAATACCTACACTGCCATCTGTATAAAGATGGAAATATCTACAAAGCCATCTATATAAAAATGGAAATAGCTGCACCGCTTTCTGTATGAACATGGAAATAGCCACACCGAAATCTGTATCAACATGGAAATATCTACACCGCCATCTGTAAAAACATGGAAATATCTAAACGGTCATCTGTATAAACATGGAAATATCTACACTACCATGGCTATAAACATGGAAATATCTACATTGCCATTTGTATACACATGGAAATATCTACACAACCATCTGTATAAACATGGAAATATCTACACCGCCATATCTATAAACAAGGAAATACCTACACAGTCAATTGCATAAACATGGAAATATCAACACCACTATCTGTATAAACAGCTAAATATCTACAATGCCGTCTGTATAAACATGGAAATATCTACACAGCTGTCTCCATAAACTTGGAAATATCTACACTGGTAGCTGTATAAACATGGAAATATCTGCACTTCCATCTGTATAAACATGGAAATATCTACACTGCCATCGGTATACACATGGAAATAGCTACACAGCTATCTGTATAAGCATGGAAATATCTACACCGCTATCTCTATAAACATGGAATTAGCTTCACCGCAATCTGTATAAACATGGAAATATCTGCACCGTTCTCTGTATAAACATGAAAATATCTACACCGCTATCTGTATAAACATGGAAATATCTACACCGCTATCTTTATAAACATGGAAATATCTACACCGCTATCTGTATAAACATGGACATATCTACAACAATATCTGTGTAAACATGGAAATATCTACACAGCTATCTGTGTAGACATGAAAATATGTACAATGCTATCTGTGTAAAAATGAAAATATGAACACCCCAATCTGTGCAAATATCGAAATATCTACAACGCTATCTCTGTAAACATGGAAAGATCTACCCCGTTATCTGTATAAACATGAAATATCTACACTGCTATCTGTATAAACTTGGAAATATCTACACCACGATCTGTATAAACATGGAAATGTCTACACGGCTATCTGTATGAACATGGAAATATCTACACCACTATCTGCATAAACATGGAAATATCTACACCGCTATCTCTATAAATATTGAAATACCTACAACACTATCTCTATAAACATGGAAATGCCTACACCGCTATCTTTATAAAGATGGAAATATCTACATGGTTAACTCCATAAACATGGAAATATCTACACCACCACCTGTATAAACATGGAAATACCTACACAGTCATCTCTACAAACATGGAAACATCTACACCACTATCTATATAAACATGGAAATCTCTACACTATCATCAGAATAAACAAGGAAATATCTACACCGCTATCTGTACAAACCTGGGAAAATCTACACAGCTATCTCTATAAACATGGAAATATCTACACTGCTGTCTGTATAAACATAGAAATTGCGACACCGCTATCTGTATGAACATGGAAATATCATCAACGCCATGTGTAAAACCATGAAAATATCTACACAGTCATCTGTATAAACCTGGAAATATCTACACTGCAATCTGTATACACAACGAAATATCTACACATCCATCTGTATAAACATGGAAATGTCTACACCGCTATCTCTAAAAACATGTAAATACCTGCACCGCAATCTGTATAAACATGGAAATATCTACACCGCTATGTGTATAAACATGGAAATATCTACACTGCCGTCTGTATAAAGATTGAAATATCTACACCGTGAGCTGTATAAACATGGAAATACCAACACCGATATTTGTATAAACATGGAAATATCTACACCGCTATCTGTATAAACATGGAAATATCTACACTGCTATCTGTATAATCAAGGAAATCACTACTCCACCATCTGTATAAACATGGAAATATCTACAACGCCATCTGTATAAACATGGAAATATCTACACCGCTCTCTGTAAAAATATGGAAATATCTACACCGCTATCTTTATAAACATGGAAATACCTACACCGCTATCTTTATAAACATGGAAATATCTACACTGTTATCTGTATAAACACAGAAATATCTACACCACCATCTAAATATACATGCAAATATCTACACAGTCATCTGTATAAACATGGAAATATCTACACCACCATCACTATAAACATGGAAATATCTACACTGCCATTGGTATACACATGGAATTATCTACAGAGCCATCTGTATGAACATGGAAATATCTACACCGCTACTACCATAAACATGGAAATACCTACACCGCTATCTCTATAAACATGGAAATATCTACACCGCAATCTCTATAAACATGGAAATATCTACACCACAATCTCTATAAACATGAAAATATCTACACCGCCATCTCCAGAAACATGGACCTACCTACACCGCCATCTGTATAAACATGGAAATATCAACACCACTATCTGTATAAACATGGAAATATCTACACTGCCATCTGTATAAAGATGGAAGTGTCTTCACCGCGAGCTATATAAACATGGAAATATCTACACCGTTATCTGAATAAACATGGAAATACCAACACCGCTATCTGTATGAACATGGAAATATCAACACTGCTATCTGTATAAACATGGAAATATCTACACTGTTATCTCTATAAACTTGGAAATATCTACAACGCCATCTATATACATGCAAATATCTACACAGTCATTTGTGTAAACATGGAAATATCTACACCACCTTCTCTATACACATGGAAATATCTTCACTTCCATCTGCATAAACATGGTAGTATGTACACAGCCATATGTATAAACATGGAAATATCTACACCGCTATCTCTATAAACATGGAAATACCAACACCGCTATTTCTATAAACATGGAAATATCTGCACCACAATCTCTATAAACATGGAAATATCTACACCGCCATGTCTATAAACATGAAAACATCTACACCGCCATCTCCAGAAACATGGAACTATCTAAAGCGCCATCTGTATAAAAATGGAAATATTGGCACCACTATCTGTATAAACATGGAATTATCTACACTGCCATGTGTATAAAGATGGAAATATCTACAACGTGAGCTGTATAAACATGGAAATATCTACACCACTATCTGTATAAACATGGAAATACCAACACCGTTATCTGTATAAACATTGATATATCTACACCGCGATCTGTATAAAGATGGAAATATCTACAACGCTATCTGTGTAAACATGGAAATATGTTCACAGCTATCTGTGTAAACTTGGAAATATCTACACAGCTATCTGTGCAAAGATGGAAATATCTACACCGCTATCTCTGTAAACATGGAAATATCTACACCGCTATCTGTATAAACATGGAAATAACTACACCGCTATCTGTATAAACATGGAAATACCAACACCGCTATCTGTATAAACATGGAAATATCTACACCGCTATCTGTATATATATGGAAATATCTTCACCACTGTATCTATAAATATGGACATATCTTCACCGTCATTTCTATACACATGGAAATATCTACACCGCTATCTCTATAAACATAGAAATATATACACGGCCATCTCTATAATCATGGAAATATCTACACCGCCATCTGCATGAACATGGAAATATCTACACCGCTATCTGTATAAATATGGAAATAACTACAACGCTATCTGTATAAACATGGAAATATCTACACATCTATCTGTGTTAACTTGGAAATATCTACATAGCTATCTGTGTAAAGATGGAAATATCTACACCACAATCTGTGGAAACATGCAAATATCTACACCGCTATCTCTGTAAACATGGAAATATCTGCACCACTATCTGCATAAACATGGAAATCTCTACACCGCCATCTCTATAAAGATGGAAATATCTACACCGCTAGCTGTATAAACTTGGAAATATCTACACCACAATCTGTATAAACGTGGAAATATCTACAATGCTATCTGTATAAACGTGGAAATATCTACATCGATATCGGTATAAACGTGGAAATATCTCCACCGTTATCTGTATAAACATGGACATATCTACACTGCTATCTTTATGAACATGGAAATATCTACAACGCTATCTGTATAAACCTGGAAATATCTACACTGTTATCTCTATAAACATGGAAATATCTACTTGGCTATCTCCAGAAACATGGAAATATCTACACTGTTATCTCTATAAACATGGATATATCTACACCGCCATCTGTATAAACATGCAAATATCTACACAGTCATCTGTGTAAACATGGAAATTTCTACACCACAATCTCTGGAAAGATGCAAGTATCTACACCGCTATCTCTGTGAACATGGAAATACCTTCACCACTATCTGCATAAACTTGGAAATATCTACACCGCCATCTATATAAAGATGGAAATATCTACACCGCGAGCTGTATAAACTTGGAAATATCTACACCGCTATCTGTATAAACATGGAAATATCAACACCGCTATCTGTATAAACATGGAAATATCAACAATGCTATCTGAGTAAACATGGAAATACCTACACAGCTATCGGTGTAAACTTGGAAATTTCTACACAGCTATCTGTGTAAAGATGGAAATATCCACACCGCAATCTGTGCAAAGATGGAAATATCTACACAGCTTTCTGTAAACATGGAAATATCTACACCGCTATCTGCATAAACATGTAAATATCTACACCGCTATCTGTAAAACGTGGAAATATCTACACCGCTATCTGTATAAACGTGAAAATATCAACAACAATATCTGTGTAAACATGGAAATATCTACACAGCTGTCTGTGTAGACATGCAAATATGTACAACGCTATCTGTGTAAAGATGAAAGTATGTACACCCCAATCTGTGCAAATATCAAAATATCTACATCGCTCTCTCTGTAAACATGGAAATGTCTACCTCGTTATCTGTATAAACATGGAAATACCTACACCGCTATCTGTAAAAACATGGAAATATCTACACCACGATCTGTATAAACATGGAAATGTCTACACCGCTATCTGTATATACATGGAAATATCTACACCTCTATCTGCATAAACCTGGAAATACCTACACTGCTATCTCTATAAATATTGAAATACCTACAACGCAATCTGTATAAACATGGAAATATCTACAACAATATCTGTGTAAACATGGAAATATCTACACCGCTATCTGTATAAACATGGAAATATCTACACCGCTATCTTTATAAACATGGAAATATCTACACCGCTATCTGTATAAACATGGAAATATCTACAACAATATCTGTGTAAACATGGAAATATCTACACAGCTCTCTGTGTAAACATGGAAATATGTACACCGCTTTATGTGAAAGATGAAAACATGTACACCACAATCGGTGCAAATATCAAAATATCTACACCGCTATCTCCGTAAACATGGAAATATCTACCCCGATATGTGTATAAACATGGAAATATCTACACCGCTATCTGTATAAACATGGAAATATCTACACCTCGATCGGTAAAAACATGGAAATGTATACACCGCTATGTGTATATACATGGAAATATCTACACCGCTATCTGTATAAACTTCTAAATATCTACTCTGCTATCTCTACAAATATTGAAATACCTTCAATGCTATCTCTATAAACAAGGAAATGCCTAAACCGCTATCTTTATAAACATGGAAATATCTACATGGCTATCTCTATAAACATGGAAATATCAATACCGCCATCTGTATAAACATGGAAATACCTACACTGTCATCTGTGTACACATGGAAACATCTACACCACTATCTGTATAAACATGGAAATATCTACAATGCCACCTGTATAAACTTGGAAGTATCTACACAACCATCTGTAAACATGGAAATATCTAAACAGCAATCTCTATGAACATGGAAATATCTACACAGCCATTTCTATAAACATGGAAATATCTACAAAGCTATCTATATTAACATGGAAATAGTCACACCGCTATCTGTATAAACATGGAAATATCTACACCACCATGAGTATAAACATGGAAATATCTACACTGCCATCTGTATACACATGGAAATATCTACAACGGTATCTGTATAAACATGGAAATATCTACACCGCCATCTGTAAAACATGGAAATATCTACACTGCCATCTGTGTACATATGGAAATAGCTACACAGCCATCTGTATAAACATGGAAATATCTACACCGCTATTTCTATAAACATGGAAATACCAGCACCGCCATCTGTATAAACATCGAAATATCTACGCTGCTATCTCTAAAAACATGGAAATATCTACACCGCTATCTGTGCAAATACTTAAATATCTACAGTTCTATCTCTGTAAACATGGCAATATCTACGCCGCTATCTGTATAAACATGGAAATACCTACACCGTTATCTTAATAAACATGCAAATACCTACACCGCTATCTATATAAACATGGAAATATCTACACCGCCATCTGTAAAAACATGGATATACCTACACAGTCATCTGTATAAACTTGGAAATATCTACACCGCTATCTGTATAAACATAGAAATATCTACATCGCCATCTGTATAAACATGGAAATATCTACACTTCCATCTTTATAAAGATGTAAATATCTACACCGCGAACTGTATAAACAAGGAAGTATCTACACCGCTATCTGTATAAACATGGAAATACCAACACTGCTACCTGTATAAACATGGAAATATCTACACTGCTATCTGTATAAACATGGAAATATCTACACCGCTATCTCTATAAACAGGGAAATACCTACACCGCTATCTCTATAAACATGGAAATAACACCACCTCTATCTCTACAAACATGGAAATATATACTCTGCCATCTCCATAAACATGGAAATACCTACACAGCCACCTACATAAACAAGGAAATATCTACAAGGACATCTATATGAACATTGAAATATCTACACCGCTATCTCTATAAACATGGAAATATCTACACCGCGATCTGTATAAACATGGAAATATCTACACCGCCATTTGTAAAAAGATGGAAATATCTACACAGTCACTTATATAAACTTGGAAATATCTACAACGCTTTCTTTGTAAATATGGAAATATCTACACCTCTAACTCTATAAACATGGAAATATCTACACCTCCATCTGCATAAAAATCTAAATATCTACATCGCCATCTGTATAAACATGGAAATATCTACACCGCCATGTCTATAAACATGTAAATATCAACACCGCCATCTGCATAATCATGGAAATATCCACACGGCCATCTGTATAAACATGGAAATATCTAAACAGCCATCTGTAAAAACCTGGAAATATCTACTCAGTCATCTGTATAAACATGGAATTATCTACACCGCTATCTGTATTAACATGGAAATACCTACAAGTCATCTGTATAAACATGGAAATATCTACACAGCCATCTGTATAAACATGGAAATATCTACACAGCCATCTGTATATACATGGAAATATCTACACCGTGATCTGTATGAACATGGAAATATCTACACTGCTATTTGTATAAACAAGGAAATATGTACACCGCTATCTGTAAAAACATGGAAATAACTACAACGCTATTTGTATAAACAAGGAAATATCTACACCGTGATGTGTATAAACATGGAAATATCTACACCACCATCTCTATAAACACGGAAATATCTACACCCCTATCTGTGTAAACAAGGAAATATCCACACCGCTATCTCTATAAACATGGAAATATCTACACCGCGATGAGTATAAACGTGGAAATATCTACACCGCTATCTCTATAAACATGGAAATATCTCCACTGCTATCTCTATAAACATCGAAATATCTACACCGCCATCTGTATAAACATGGAAATAACTACACCGCTATCTGTATAAACATGGAAATATCTACACCGCCTTCTACATATCCATGGAAATATCTGCGCCGCCATCTGTATAAACATGGAAGTATCTACACGGTCATCTGTGTATAGATGGAAATATCAACACCGCCATCTGTACAAACATGGAAATATCTGCACCGCTATCTGTATAAACATGGAAATACCTACACCGCGGTCTGTATAAACATGGAAATAGCTAAACTGCTATCTGTATAAACATGGAAATATCTACACCGCTATCTCTATAAACATGGAAATATCTACACCGTGATCTGTATAAACATGGAAATATTTACACTGCTATCTGTATAAACATGGAAATACCTACAAAGTCATCTCTATAAACATGTAAATATCCACACAGCCATCTCTATAAACACGGAAATATCCTCACTGCCGTCTGTATATACATGGAAATATCTACTCCGCTATCTGTATAATCATGGAAGTAAATACATGGCTATTTGTATAAACAAGGAAATATCTACACCACCATCGGTATAAACATGGAAATATCTACACAGACATCTGTTTATACATGGAAATATCTACACCACTATCTGTATAAACATGCTAATAACTACACCGCTGTCTGTATAAATGTGGAAATATCCGCACCGCTATCCCTATAAACATGGTAATATCAACACCATGATCTGTATAAAAATGGAAATATCTACACCGCCATCTCCATAAACATGGAAATATCTACACCGCGATCAGTATAAACATGGAAATATCTACACCGCTATCTGTATAAACATGGAAATATCTCCACTGCTATCTCTATAAACATCGAAATATCTACACCGCCATCTGTATAAACATGGAAATACTTACAAAGTTATCTGTATAAACATGGAAATATCTACACCGCCATCTGTATAAACATGGAAATATCTACACAGCCATGTGTATATACATGGAAATATCTACCCCGCTATCTATATAAACATGGAAATAACTACACCGCTATCTGTATAAACATGGAAATATCTCCACCGCCATCTACATATCCATGGAAATATCTGCGCCGCCATCTCTATAAACATGGAAATATCTACACGGTCATCTTTGTATAGATGGAAATATCAACACCGCTATCTTTACAAACATGGAAATATCTGCACCCCTATCTGTATAAACATGGAAATATCTACACCGCGGTCTGTATAAACATGGAAATATCTAAACCGCTATCTGTATAAACATGGAAATATCTACACGGCTATCTCTATAAACATGGAAATAAATACACCGTGATCTGTATAAACATGGAAATATTTACACCGCTATCTGTATAAACATGGAAATATCTACACCGTTATCTGTATAAATATGGAAATATCTACACCGCTATCTCTATAAACATGGAAATATCTACACCGCCATCAGTATAAACATGGAAATATCTACTATGCTATCTCTATAAACATGGAAATATCTACAATGCTGTCTGTAAAAACATGGATATACCTGTACAGTCATATGTATAAACATGGAAATATCTACAACACCATCTGTATAAACATGGAAATATCTACAATGCCATCTGTATACACATGGAAATACCTACACGGAAATCTTTGTATAGATGGAAACATCAAAACTGCCATCTGTACAAACACGGAAATATCTACACCGCTATATGCATATACATGGAAATATCTACACTGCGGTCTGTATAAACATGGAAATTTCAAAACCGGTATCTGTATAAACATGGAAATATCTACACCACGATCTGTATAAACATGGAAATATTTACTCCGCTATCTGTATAAACATCGAAATATCTACACCGCTATCTCTATAAACATGGAAATATCTTCAAAGCCATCTGTATAAACCTGGAAATATCTACACAGTCATGTGTAGGAACATGGAAAAATCTACACTGCCATCTGAATAAACATGGAAATATCTACAGAGCCCTCTGTATAAATATGGAAATATCTGCATTGGCATCTGTATAAACATGGAAATATCTGCACCGCTATCTGTAGAAACATGGAAATACCTACACCGCTGTCTCTATAAACATGGAAATATGTACACCGCTATGTGTATAAACATGGAAATATCTCCACTGCTCTCTGTATAAACATGGAAATATCTACACCGCGATCTGTATAAACATGGAAATATCTACACCGCTATCTGTATAAACATGGAAATATCTACACAGCAATCTCTATAAACATGGAAATACCTACACCGCCATCTGTATAAACATGGAAATACCTACCAAGTCATCTGTATATACATGGAAATATCTACACAGCCATCTGTATAAGCATGGAAATATCTACACAGCCATCTGTATATACATGGAAATATCTACACCGCTATCTGTATAAACATGGAAATAACTACACCGCTATTTGTATAAACAAGGAAATATCTACACCGCCATCTGTTTAAATATGGAAATATATACACAGACTTCTGTTTATACATGGAGATATCTACACCGCTATTTGTATAAACATGCTAATAACTACACCGCTATCTGTATAAATGTGGAAATATTTGCACCGCTATCCCTATAAACATGGTAATATCAGCACCACGATCTGTATAAACATGGAAATATCTACACCATGATCTGTATAAACATGGAAATAACTACAACGCGATCTGTATAAACATGGAAATATCTACACCGTGATCTGTATAAACATGGAAATATCTACACCGCCATCTCTATAAACATGGAAATACCTACACCCCTACCTGTATAAACATGGAAATATCCACACAGCTATCTCTATAAACATGGAAAAATCAACACCGCTATCTCTATGAACATGGAAATATCTACACCGCCATCTCCATAAACATGGAAATATCTACACCGCGATCAGTATAAACATGGAAATATCTACACCGCTATCTATATAAACATGGAAATATCTCCACTGCTATCTCTATGAACATCGAAATATCTACACCGCCATCCGTATAAACATGGAAATACTTACAAAGTTATCTGTATAAACATGGAAATATCTACACCGTCATCTCTATAAACATGGAAATATCTACACAGCCATGTGTATATACATGGAAATATCTACACCGCTATCTATATAAACATGGAAATAACTACACCGCTATTTGTATAAACATGGAAATATCTCCACTGCTATCTCTATAAACATCGAAATATCTACACCGCCATCTGTATAAACATGGAAATACTTACAAGTTATCTGTGTAAACATGGAAATATCTACACAGCCATATGAACATACATGGAAATATCTACACCGCTCTCTATATAAACATGGAAATAACTACACCGCTATCTATATATACATGGAAATATCTACACCGCCATCTACATTTCCATAGAAATATCTGCGCCGCCATCTGTATAAACATGGAAATATCTACACGGTCATCTGTGTATAGACGGAAATATCAACACCGCCATCTGTACAAACATGGAAATATCTGCACCGCTATCTGTATAAACATGGAAATTTCTACACCGTTATCTCTATAAATATTGAAATATCTACACCGCTATCTCTATAAACATGGATATATGTACAACGCCATCTGTATAAACATGGAAATACCTATACAGTCATCTGTGTAAACATGGAAATATCTACACCACCATCTGTATGTACTTGGAAATATCTACAATGCCATCTGTATACACATGGAAATACCTACACGGCAATCTGTGTATAGATGGAAACATCATCACCGCCATCTGTACAAACATGGAAATATCTACATTGCTATCTCTATAAACATGGAAATATCTACACCGCTATCTGTATAAACATGGAAATACCTACACCGCTATCTGTATAAACATGGAAATATCTACAACGCTATCTGTGTAAACATGGAAATATCTACAATGCCGTCTGTGTAAACATGGAAATATCTACACAGCTATCTTTGTAAACTCGGAAATATCTACACCACTATCTGTGTAAAGATGGAAATACCTACACCGCAATCTGTGCAAAGATGGAAATATCTACACCGCTATCTCTGTAAACACGGAAATATCAACACCACCATCTGCATAAACATGGAAATATCTACACTGCCATCTGTATAAACATGGAAATATCTACACAGCCATCTGTATAAACATGGAAATATCTACACCGCTATCAGTATTAGCATTGAAATACCTACACCGCTATCTGTATAAACATGAAAATATCAACTCCGCTATCCGTATAAACATGGAAATATCTACCCCTCTGTCCGTATAAACATGGAAATATCTACACCGCTATCACTATAAACATGGAAATTCCTGCACCGCTATCACTATAAACATGGAAATATGTACACCGCTATATGTATACATATGGAAATATCTACACCGCTATCTCTAAAAACATGGAAATATCTTCACCACTATCTGTATAAACATGGAAATGTCTACACCGCTATCTCAATAAACATGGAAATAACTACACTGCCATCTGTGTAAACATGGAAATATCTACAACGCTACCTGTATAAAAATGGAAATATGTACACCGCTATCTTTAAAAAGTGGTAATATCTACACTGCTATCTGTATAAACATGGAAATATCTACCCCGCCATCTCTATAAACATGGAAATATCTACACCGCCATCTTTAAAAACATGGAAATATCTACACACTCATCTGTATAAACATGGAAATATCTACACCATCATCTGTTTAAACATGGAAATATCTACACTGCCAGGAGCTCAAGAGCAGCCTGGGCAATACAGCAAAGCCTCATCTCTACAATAAAATTAGTAATATTAGCTGGCCATGGTCGTGTGCCCCTGTAGTCCCAGCTTCTTGGGAGGCTGAGGTGGGAGGATCTACGGAGCCCAGGATTTTAAGGCTGCAGTGAGCTTGGATAACGACTGCACTCCAACCTGGATGACAGAACAAGGACCTGTTTCAAAAAAGAAAAAAGAAAAAAAAACCTAAAAACTAAAAACTGGATGTAGTTTGCTAGTAACTAAACAGCAAATTAATTGTAACATGCTTACATATCAACGATGTCTTTCTTCTTTGATCATAAACCTGCTCTCTAAGAAGCTGCTGAAGTCCATGGTAGTGACAGGTACATGTCTGCATCCTTGTCCTGACCTGCATCTTCTTTGATTGTCCCCATCTGTGTCTCCGACTGGCACTGCCGAACCGGCTTGCTACCTGATCAATGTTGTACTGAACCGGACTGCTAACTGATCAATGTTGTCGAGCTCACTGCACAAAGCTGTTCTTACAAGGTAGATTTCTGCCTGGAATAGCCATACTTACACTGTTTATATTCCTTACTCCTGACCCATCCAATGCAGCACAAGTTCTATTTATTGCCATAGAAACATAGGTCATTTGGAAACACCTCCTTCATTTCTATGGAATGTTCAAACATTTCTGACATTTTGGACTCTGTTCTAGCCTCTTGTTAAATATATCCAGAAAAGAGACAAAGCTTTATGGGGGGGGGCTATATGCACACATATGCTATAGAATAAGCTATCTAAATGCTTAAAAATACTTTCCATCTGTCACCGCACTTTAATAGGTACACAGAAATTAAGTATGTGTATATCTGTCTGTATAGATACGTATAAATATATATCCCCAAAACAAAAACTCATTCTCTTACTTATACATAGGTAGAATATAGGTGAATATACATATACATTTATAGGTAGAACAAAAAAACCCTCAGCCTCTTTAGGGTCATGTGTTTTCTCTGAGTAATTGTCACAATTAATTAAAATACATGTGTATGCCTTTTTAGATAAATTTCATCAGACCAGTTTCTGTCTGGTTGGAAAATAATAACTGCCTATTTGCTAAGTGCCCCTGCCCCCATACTATGTTCCAGTGAACTAAAGACCTCTGGCAATCATAGATTTACAACTCAGCAAGATTAAACAATTTATTGTTATTTATGACATCCAAGCTGGATCTTCTGTATTATATTCCACATTAGCATCTATCACCTTACATTTGGGAGATCCTGTCCAAAAAATGATTATGCCTCCTAACCAAACATTCAGCAGGGCTGCAGGAACAGGCCCCCTGAACAAACATCCTGCCAAAGTACTTTAAAGCACCGTGAGCTGCCACAGCTGTGCATTTTCAGATGACTCAGCAGATTAGCGTGGAGTCTCTTAGCCTCTGCTTGGTCTGTTCCTTTCAGTGATCTCTCACATGGCCCAGTCCATTCGGTTTGAAAATCCTCATGAAATGAGCAGATTATGATCTGGCTTCAGTAGAGGGCCATGGGGTGGGCATGGAGGGGAGAGGGTTTGCTCTTAACACAGCCTGAGCCTCAGAAAGGTTTCAGATGGAAAAGCATGGCACTGACTCAGCTCATGCTTAACAGGAAATAATGCACAGACCACACCAAAAAAGCCCTTTATGTTGTGTGAAAGTCTATGCCGGAGCAGCTGCTGCCACCTCATGTACTGTGATAGAGTGTGCATGTGTGTGTTTGTGTGTGCATGAGTGTGAGTATGCACACAAATGTGTGCTGGGAGGGGGAGGAGATCACACCTTCCACAGTCGCCACCTCAGCCTTAGCTAGCAGCGTGGAGAATTGCCAAAAGTCAACAGGAAGCTGCACCAAAGCAACTGTGATCACCACATCAGCAGGCGCTTTCTGGTTAGTAAAGCTACTGGGACTGAAAACACACACACGATCTCGTCCTTCTTTTATTTTAATCAGAGCAAACTATTTTTATAATAATTGTGTTATATGAATAAATAATTCATAATGCTGTAACCCATTATCACATTCAATCCTCCCAACAACCCTAGAAGATATGTAGACAAGTATTATTACTTTCCCTATTTTTATAAATGAGGAAATAAACCCCAGGAGGCTAGGCGACTTCCCCACGGTCATAGAAGTTGCAAACAGTAGTATCATGATTCAAATCCAAAGCTTCTCCTTTTGTCTTTATCATTTTAATTTTGAAGGTAATGCATATGCATGTATGATCTTTTAAATCCAGAGATGGATATGGAATAGATAGGAAAAGGGACTCTCCTTCCCCATTATACACCCCCTCCACCCAAGCTATATACACTGTTGACTAGAGTATGTCCTTTCAATCCTATTTTCTATGCCTACATTATATACAGAAAAGCAGGATTACGTTACACACAATATTCCAGTCATTGCTGTTTTTCACCAACAAGCTATCATTCACATCTTTTTCATACTACATATAAATTTATATCCTTTATTTTAGTGGTGTATATAGTGCAGTTGTGTCATAAATTATGTACCTGTTCTCTGTTGAACATATAGATTTTTTCTGAGTTTTTCCTTAGCAAAATGCTGCAGTGAGTACCCTTGTACACAGATGTTTGTACATTTGTTCTAGAAAAATCAACAGCAAAGATTCTTAGATTAAGAGATTCCCAGGTTATTAGAAAACTACTCTATTAATTTAGATATATACTTCCAAATTGCCTGACCAAAAAGTTATGTCAATTTAACTTCTATGAACAGTATACAAACGTGACAATTTTCCATCACCTACACCAACTCTGGGTAATTTCATCTTTTTTACAAGTTGATGGATTGTTTTAATTTATATTTCTCTGGTTATTAATAAGGTTGGCCACCTGTTCATGTCTTATTATTGATGATATTTGTATTGAATTGTTTGAATTTTCTTGATTTCAAAAAACGTTTTACATGTCATAGATATTAAATATTTATTGTAAAACTCTCCTTCCAGTATTGTGTATGTGTTTGGTCAAGTAGAATAAACTCTCGTCCTCTGATTTCAGATTCCTTTCTCTTTCCATTAGAAATCCCTAAATGTAAAACTACATATTGATAGCTAAAAACCAGGATGTTTACTAGAGAAAAAGAATACAAAGGCAATAATTAAATATTATATTTATACAAAATACCTACTAGTACAAACTTAAAACGAGAAAGTAAAAGTCAAATGCTTCTACGACTTCAGACTAAGAAAAAGAACTTTTGAGGTTGAATGTTCCTGAAATTTTTCTTTTCATACAACTACGGACATGACTTCAAAAGTTGATGTGACTAAAAAATGTAAGATATGAAAGATATTTGAAGACTCAGAGAAGGTGGATTTTCATTTTAACAAGTCACATATATATTCTAGATATCCTCTTATTCGTAACTAAGAGAGTCAAATCAGATGAAAGAATCTAAAAATTTCCCTTTGACTGTGTTAAGTAGAAGTAGTAGAGGCATATTGGCCAAATCTTGAGTGTTTGCAAATTGACTCTTAAGGCTATAGGCTGGCACAGGTCATTGAAGCCCTAGCTTTTTATCTTTAATTTTAAAATCCCCAAACAATTTATACTAATTTTTCTTGTCCATTATTTCCAAATCATCTTGTTTAAAGGTTATTACAGTGCTTGCTCATGTTACTGTTGTCTAACAGAAGGGTATCCGGGGCCTTAAAACTGAGAGGGTTAGGATTAATGATTCCAATACCTATGCTTGGACATCTCCAAAAGTGGGTTCCAACTTCTTGTCCTCAAGTCTGTATAGAAACTAGCAAACTTCCAGAGTTCACAAAAGGCTCAAAGAGAACAGATGTTTTATAGAAAATTCTTAGTGCAAGTTTCACGCATAATGTTGCTGATGCGTGTCTGCCTTTTCAATAAACATCACTATGCTTTATCACAAGATTTAATAAAGCAGCTTAGTTAAAAATGCCATCTGGGTCTCTGGACACATTAAACAAAGCTTAAAATAACCACCCCAGCAACTGGGAGGACCCAGCTGTTCTCATAATCTGTCCCACTCCTTTTACTTCCCCAGAAAAAGAGTGAATGAAGACCACAGACTAAAAGCATCCAGAAGGAACTGACACAAACAGGGAGATAGATGGAGCCAAGGGCTCCTGTAAGTTTGCTATTGCTCACATAATAGATTTGCTAATTCCACAACCTGCAGATGGTGATTAAGAACGGGAAGCAGAAAGAGGGAAGAGAGAATCATAGAAGGGCTCATTCAAGTTTTCTAATGTATCACAAACCTGTCCTCCCTAATGTCTGCATCATAGCAGCCCATTCCATTCACCTATTCTCTAGTGAACTCCAATAGAAAATACAAAGCCATCACCACCCAGTTCTTTCTCCCTTCTAGAGATGAGATATTAGCCACCCAATCCCAGATTCTCAGATCCATTCCAGGAAAGAAGCCCTAGGTATTGAAGCACAGCTTTCCCTCCCTCCCTTCTTTCTTCCACCCCAAGATTTGTTCCCCAGATAGTTCTAGTAAATGCAAAACCAAGTATATTCTCATTCTTTAGAGCAACCAGCTTTTCATGGCCAACTGGAATCAAACACAACCTGCACAAACATCTATCTGGAGGACACTCCCAAGGCTCCTACTGAGCCAGCCTTCTGCATACCACTGCATTTCAGCTTCCTAGTTCACAAGACACTGAGACATTCTTGAATTCTGCAAGGTGCACTGTGTGTTAATATCTTGGCTGCTCATCATGTGGCCAATAAAGGGCATGACTAGTCAACAAATAAATTTTCTCTTGGCTAAAACTTGCAACAAAACTGTAAGCTGTTTACCAAGGGGCCCACTACAGGTTATATTCAATATATACAGTCAAATCCTAACTATCTGAGATATATTCAGTTGACCATACACCTTTATATTTCAGTAAAAGGTCTTCACATTTCCCAGTGCTATCGATGTTACAAAGTGCTTTCATATGCAGTGCTTCATCTGATTTCCAGGATAATTAAATGATCCTGTCATACCTGATTTTTAGATGAGGAAACAAGTGGTTTCTGGGTATTTCAAGAGGCTAACGCATCTGCCCTCCAACTTGTATGTGAAAACCAAAAACAAAATTCCAAGGCCCTTCAACCATCTGAATGGACTTTGACTCTTTTGGTCAATATATGGCAGAGCTAGGAAAAGAAGGTGAGTCTTCCAGCTGCTGATACAGGGTTTTTTCTGCCATACTCCATTACCTCCAAGGCTAAAGTCAAAAGAGGGTGTGGTTATCACATGAAAAAATCTGGTTTGGATTTCCCAAATGTGTATGTAGTATTTGGGGATTTACCTTAATTTAACCTACAGTTCTTTTGGGTTGTAACAGTCTGACTCCATTTTTGAAAACAAAACAAAATCGATTTTAAATGCTGAATTATAGATCTTTGCTGTCCAGTATGGTAGCTACTAACCACTTATGGTTATTTGCATTTCTATTTTAATTAATTAAAATTCAGTAAAATGCAAAATTCAGTTCTTCAGTTGCTCTAGCCACATTTCAAGTGTTACAGTAGTCACATATGGCTAGTGGCTGGGACAATGCAGATTATAGAACAGTTCCATCATCAAAGAAACTTCTATTGAACAGTGCTATTATATAATGTCATCTCCAGAGAAAGAAGACTTTAGAAAAAGTCAGAAACGGCCGGGTGCAGTGGCTCACACGTGTAATCCCAGCACTTTGGGAGGCCAAGGCAGGCAGATCCCTTGAGGTCAGGAGTTCAAGACCAGCCTGGCCAACATGGTGAAACCCCATCTCTAGTAAAAATACAAAAAATTAGCTAGGCGTGGTGGTGCATGCCTGTAACCACAGCTACTCAGGAGGCTGAGTTGGGAGAATCACTGGAACCCAGGAGACAGAAGTTGTAGTGAGCCAAGATTGTGCCACTGCACTCTAGCCTGGGTGACAGAGCAAGACTCCATCTCAAAAAAAAAAAAAAAAGAAAAAGAAAAATCAGAAACATCTTGAGGCAGGCATAGTGCTGTCATCTGTCCAATATTGAAGATGATTTAAGAATAAGAAAGAAGAAGAGAACAAAGAAGAGAAAAAGAAGTTGCCTTAGGTGTACCTACCCAGAAAAGGACAAGGGCATTCCTGTAGTCATTGTGTTGTATTTTAGCTCTTAAACTTTTTAAGAGATTAGAATAATTTGACACATAGAAGATCTAAACCACTGAAGAGGCTCTGAAGCAGATAAAAGTAGAAAGAAAATAAAAAACTAATTAGTTACAAACTAAGCTTAACCACAATTCGTTTAAACGATACTATTTACTCTTCACATGATTGGTTTTTCTTTTGCTTTATAGTATGACATAGCTTATAGCTTTAAAGGGGAATTAAAATATTTCTGGGAATTTTTGAAAGTAAGTTCACACAGCCACATAAAAACTACAGAAACAGATAAAACCTATCTTCTCATTTATTCCCTAATCCATTCAAATTAAATATAAAAATCCAAGCAGCCACAGTGATATTCAAAAAAGCAAAAGTGAGACAAAACAAAATTCATTTGTCACCTGTGGAGGTAGTTAGCTCACCTAATCTTCACTCCAAACACCAGTAATTTTTAAAAGACAGAAATAAACATATGTTCTGCCTTCCCGGAAGGAACTATGTTTCAGGGTAGCCAAATAACCCAGTTGTGAAGAAAATGGTCTGCTTATAGAAAAATGCCAGCTAAAACATGTAGATAGAATTAGAGAATTAGAAATTCACCATTTTGAAACCCCTAATGAAATAATCAACTCAAGCAAGGATCATTAATAAATGCTAAAACAATCAAGTAACTATTGATACAGAATATAACTGAATATACACATGGTACAAAGTTCACGTCACAGACTACTGGCTTGACCCAAGGGGGAATATAGCAGAGGAGATAGGCAGTGATCACCCTAACCTTGCGATCATCTCACCATCACTAATGATGGGATGTGAATACACATTATTGCCTATGAAATAGTCTTTAAAAAAAGAAGTTGAACCTGAATCTAACTAAACCTTGCAATGGGCTGAACGTGTATGTCTTCCCCAAATTAATATGTTGACATCCTAACCCCAAAGGTGCTGGTATTAAAAGGTGGGGCCTTTAGGGGGTCATTAGATCATAAGGACAGAGGCTTCATGATTGGAATTAGTGCCCTTATAAAAGAGGCCCCAGAGAGCTAGCTCGTCTCTCCCACTATGTGAGGGCCCAGCAAGAAGGCCAATCTATGAACCAGAAAGTTGGTCCTAACCAGATATCAAAACCACATGCTCCTTGATTTTAAACTTGCTAGCCTCTAGGACTGTGAGAAATAAATTTCTGTTCTTTATAAGTCATCCAGTTTTTGGTATTTTGTTATAGCAGGCCTAAAAGCCTTTAGAACTAACTTCCAGTTAACCAGGAAAAAACAGAGTGAAAAGTTAAATGACACCATAAAAAGCAACCAGAAAATTCCAGAAGGGGAAATATTCTACAGGACAACTGACTAGTTTTTCAACAAGTCAATTTCACTAAATAAATACATAAACAAAGAGTATGGGTATTTTCCAGGTTAAAAAAGTCTTGAGCTAAATAATCAAATGCAATGTGTATCCCTTGATTAGAAGAAACTAATTTGAACAAACCAGCCACAAAAGATATTTCAGGGAGACCAAGCTGGAAGGATCACTTGAGGCCAGGAGTTTGAGACCAGCCTGGGCAACGTAGTAAGACCTCCATCTCTACAAAAACAATAAATTAGCTGGGCATTGTGGTGTGCACCTCTAGTCCTAGCTACTCAGGAAGCTGAGGCAGGAAGATCACTTGAGCCCAGGAGTTTGAGGCTGCAATGAGCTATGATTGTTTCACTGCACTTCAGGCTGTGTGAAAGAGCAAGACTTTGTCTCAAAAAATAAAAGGACATTTCATAATAATTGAGGAAATCTGAATGTGGACTGGGTAATAAATGATATAAAAAAGCCATTTTTTATTTTGTTTGAAAAGATGATTTTGTAACTATACAGGAAAATGTTCTTATTTTTTTAGAAATCTGTACTAAAGAATTTAGGGGTAAAATATCATTTTCTTTAATATACTTTCAAACACAAGCAAAAAATAGTCATGACACAAATATAGCAAAATGTTTACAATCTATGTTCTATGCTTGCCTGTGAGTGCCATTAATCTCATCTCTCTGCTTTTCTGAAAGTTTGAAAATTTCAAAGTTTTATAATAAATTTTTTTACATCCCATTTGAAGCAAATCAACAACTATAGCTTCAAAAATATCCTGACCCACAATAAACATTGAACAGGGTATATTTCTCCCATTTCCTTAAAAAAGTTGGCCCAGGAAGGAGTATGAGAGCTGCCATAGCTCTCCCAAGGCTCATTATTCTCCATCACTCCATGGGAAATCCCAAAATAAATTTTTAAAAAAGTTGTTTAAATTTATAATGTTTTTGATTCTATAATAATTTTATAATAAAATAATTGTAAAATGTTTTTGATTTTATAATTTATAAAAATTTTTATACATGTTTATGTTTGAAATGTCTATTTCAAACTTTATGAGATCTTAAAATATAAGTAATATAGTTCATCATTTTAGAAATGCCATGCTTTTCTTCTCCAGCAATTACATAATCAAAGAGTAACTGTAGTTTTTCCTAAAACATTGCTTTGTAGGCTGGGCATGGTGGTTCATGACACTTTAGGAAGCCAAGGCAGGCAGATCTCTTGAGATCAGGAGTTTGAGACTAGACTGGGCAACAGAGAAACCCTATGAGTAGTAAAAACACAAAAATCAGCTGTGCGTAGTGGCGTGCACCTATAGCCCCAGCTACTCAGGAGGCTGAGGTGGGAAGATCACCTGAATCTGGGGAGGTCAAGGCTACAGTGAGCCAAGACTGTACCATTGCACTCCGGCCTGGGCAACAAAGTGAGACCCTGTGTCAAAAAAAAAATGAAATTTAATTGAAAAAAAGAAAATTGCTTTGTAAAATTAATTTTTCAATCAAAACCAAGATTTTTCAGATATAGAGAATGCAGCCCACTGGTCAGATTTGTCAGTTCAAAGAGAATAAATTCTAGTTTCCTATTTTTCTAGCCTGCTTATGATTATCCAATAGGATATCAAAAAAGACCAAAGCCTTTGGGATCCATGTTCAGTATTCCTGAGTCTAACTCAGGATGCCAAATCAGGAGACAAGCACATTCTCATCAATTTTCAATCATTCGAGACCAATTTTGCTTATAATTATCCAGTTCTTTTAGACCACCTTTCTCCTGAAGCCAGCCTTATGGCTATTCACTTCACTTTAGCATAAGCCCCCAAGAAGGTGAACAAAATGAGGAAACGATTGGTTAAAGTTGGCATTTGAAATTCTGAAACATGTCCACCATTCCCTTCACCCATGCCCGCCCCTCTTAGAAGTAGTACTTTCAGATTATTTAAGAGTCGATGCTTCTATGTGGATTTTGTCATCTGTCCTTTATAACAGCTAGTAGGTTTAATTTGACTCTATTTTCAGCATATATTGACCTATGCTAATTATCTGTTAAAATAAATTCCACTCTTAGAGTTAATAAAGTGTGTGTGTCATGGAAGACCCATTGAAGTAAGAAGCTGAGGAGCCCTTATGGTAAAGTGGGACAAGAAATAATAAGACATAATAATTTTCCCATGCAAATCAACAACCGTAGCTTCAAAAATATCCTGACCCACAACAAGTATTGGACAGGCCATGTTTCTCTCACTCCCTAAAAAATTGGCTCGGGAAGGAGTATGAGAGCTCCCATAGCTCTCCCAAGGCTCATTATTCTCCATCACTCCACAGGAACAGCCTGTCAGAGAAGAGTGAAAGACCATTTGTCAACCTCTCTTCAACTCCCTGATTCTAGCCAAACTTCATCAATCTCAAGTGAGGAGCCAGAGAGAAATCAAACCCCATATATCCAGCATCATTGTCTACTGGAGTCAAAAATCACAATTCCACTACCCACCCCAACACCATTGGCCCTGTTTCTCCCAATTGCTTTTTATTGTGTTTTTAAAAAAATCCTCTTTCCCCATCCCTGCAACACCGAGAAGGAGGAATTATAGTAGATAAATATGAAGCATGGAGATCCTTTAAAAATGTTTTTAATAATAAATGAGAAAATGAAAAGGAGAGGGTTGGGAAGGAAGGAGGGAATTCAAATGCCAGGGAATTGTGCAGTTTCGCTTTTAAAGATGTTAACACTCATTTATACATCTGCAAGACACTCCCCTTAAAGAAAAGTTCTATGAGTGTGGGTCTGGTTGCATGAATAAGGAGAAAATTACCTTTTTAGACGATGTTTCCCACATATCATTCAGAGACCCCTGAAGTTAGGTATCCCTCTTGTAGATGTCCTTGAGATGCTGCTGGACCTGGGAAAGAGGAAACTGGGATACGGGTCTATGCCAAAAGGTGCTTCTAGTTATAGGACAGAGAGGAAAGGGGCAGAGGGAGAAAAACCCGAAGTCTGAGAATCTGGATTGCAGAAGACTACCGAGGTCGTGGGAGAAGGGAGAGAAAAGAAGGATGAAAAGCGAAAGGGGAAGAGGCATGAAATGTTGTCAAATGTCAAAAGGCATTTGGAGAGAAGTTGGGAATTGCATTAAGAAAACCACTGCAAATCTCGTTTCAGACCATTTAGAGATATGCCCCCTGGGAACTGCGAGCTCAGGCTGTTTAGCATCAAACAAATGGATCCACTCCATCCCTACCCTAATTAAATAAATCATTCAGTAATTCCACTGGGTTAAAGAACCAAAATATTAAAAACCTTCAGGGCCTACTCTTGCCAAATATGTCAGGGATTGTGTGTGTGTGTGTGTGTGTGGGTGTGTGTGTGTGTGTGTGTGTGTGTGTTCTGAGACACCACTACTGTTAAATAGGCAGAGCTAAGACTTAGGGGACTGGCAGATTATTGCAAAAAGGGCACGGGGAAGAGGGACTATGTTGTGAGCCTGGGAAAGAAGTTTGTGTGGGGACTGTGGGCAGTGAACGCGTTGGGAACAATATGGAAAACTGGGAGCTGCCTTGGAATCTACAGGGCCGGGTAAGAGAATGTCCGAAAGAAAAATGAGCAGGGGCGGGATGTGTGCAGAGTCAGAGAAGAGTCCAGGGCGCCCGGAGTGGCTCCAGGAACGACGGACACCCCTCAAGGCTTTTGGGGGCGGTGGGTACTAATAGAAGCCAGTGTCCGGGATGCGCCGGGGAGGCTGCAAGCACGGTGGGAGTGGGGCGCTGGAGGGTGAGGATGCGGGAGTGAGGAAGCAAAGCCTGGGCCGGGCAGGGGCCTCCCAGCTGGGCCTGGAGGCAGCAGGGGGACAAGGGCTAGGAGAGGGCATGGCGGCAGCGCGGCGGGAAGCGAGGGGCATCTGGACACTCACCCCGTTGGCCGCGGCCATCTGCCCCACGATCTCGATGGCCGTCCTGCTAAAGTACCTGCCGTCGCTGCCCACCACCGTGGTGCAGCCCCGACGGTCGCGCAGGTCAATGGACGATAGCACGCTCTGGATGAATTTGGGCAGGTAGTTGCGCTGGCCCTCGAAGAGGCCGGTAGGTCGCCGAAGAACCCTGCCGCCGGCCCGCCGCGAGTCCTCGTAGGGCACGGTGGGCACTGTCAGCACCGGGATGGGGCTCCCCTCCGTGGTGCCTCCTGGCCGGTCCTGCTGTGGCTCCCGGGGCCGGAGGGAATCTGCAGCCTCCCGGGGGCCTCCACCAGCCTGGCCGCGTGCTGGGACTCCGCGTCGCGCCCGGGCCCCCTCTCCGGCAGGTCGGCGCCCTGCGCCCGCCCGCCTGGGGACCGCCCGCCCCTCCTCTCCACGCGGCTGCTCGCTGACTCCCTCGGCGGAGATTGCTTCTGCCTTCCTGTAAAGTTTTCTCCCGCCCACCTTCTCCGCTGCCAGACCGCCCGAGGTGTCCTCAGTTTCTCCCCAAGTTGGACTCACTTTTGGGGTGTCCCAAAAGCCTGATTCCAGGGCCTGCTAGCCCGACCCCGGTGACGCCTGCACCCGCGCCTGGCCCCAGCCTTCACGCGCGATCGCCGCCCTCCGGGGCACACCCTCCGCCAGAAAACAGCCGGCGGGCGGCGAGACTTTGGGCAGAGTCCGAGTTCCTCTCCGGCGCCAGGCCCGTCTCCCTGTCTCCCTGGGAGTGCACAGCCTACACGCACCAGTTTCTCTTTAGAACAAGCATGGGGAGGGATTTGGGAGGGGGCTGAAACCTTTTGCCATCAGCGAACAGCCTCAGCCAAAAATAACCCTGGAAAGGCGAGCTAAGAATGGTTATCTCCTGCCAGCGCTGAAATCGGAGGCTTGGTGCTGCGTGTGGGGTGTGTGTGTGTGTGTGTATGTGTGTGTGTACCCTCCCACCCCGACCATTTGTTGAAGGGAATCACCACTGTCAGACTTCAATCCAACAGGACCCACTCGAGCCATCCACACTTTCCCCAGCCTCCTCCAAAACAGCACACTTTCCAGTATGGACAATTCTTTTTTTTTTTTTCACTTGTTTGTTTGTTTTGGTGGTTGCAACAGCAGCAACACAGACGACACATATTTCCCTATTCTTCTCGCCCTTCTCACCGTCCCTACCCAGCTCCTGCCTTAGAAACAGGCTTGGCCTACACTGTATCTGTCCACACTGCCTGAACTCTTCCCTGAATTAATCGTTTTCAATAGGAGGGGGCTAAATCCCTTATTAATGCCCTACCAGGAGTGAATGAATAAAGCCAAGTTAAAGGGGAACTGGGTACCACATACTGTGCTAGGTTCCTTTGCATGTATCCTTTCATTCTGCTGGAGCTAAAGATGTTCTGCCTCCTCTCCATAAAACGCACCCAAACTCCAAAACCAGGAAATTCTCCATAGAAAATAGGAGTGAAGAGAGACAAGACTAACAGGATAAACCCCAAAGCAGGAAGAAAGTTTTGTCTCCCATTTCGCTCAAGGAATTTTTGGACCCACCAAGGCTACTGTCCTGAAAGATCCTGCTGTTTCTCCTTCCCCAAATATTGTCCACTTCCTGAGAGTAAGGCTGACTTGCCACAGGCTTATAAAGTGTTTGGTCGCAGTAAGACAACTGTGAGTAATAACACACATTGTATACTGTTTGGCAATTGATAAAAGGCTTTGCATCTGTTTTTTCTTTGGAGGCTGAAGAAAAGAAGAATGGTATTCACGCAGTTCCCATTTTACAGATGAAAACAAGAGGACATTTTCTGTGAAGTCAGGAAAGTGGTTACAGTGGTACTTTCCGCCTGTCCAAATTATGTATTGCCCCTCCCCTTTCTATTAATAACATTGAAGTGTGATGGGACAACCACTGAAGCCGTCAGTTGAAACCTGCTGGGACTTTTTAGCCATTCTCTTCAACATAAAGAATGGGTGTTTTTGGAGGGGGTGAGAGGAATGGGGAAATGTTGTCAAAGAGTACAATGTTTTAGTTGAGACAGGAAGAATACATTTTGTTGAGATCTACAGCACAGCATGGTGACTGTAGTTAACAATGAAGTATTGTGTATTTCAAAATTGCTAAGACAATAAATTTCAAATGTTCTCACCACAAAAAAGATAGGTTTTGAGGTGATGAATCTATTAATTCTCTGGATTTAATTATTCCACAATGTATACATATATCATAACATCACATTATACCTCCGTAAATACATACAATTTTAATTTGTCAATTAACATTTTTTAAAAGAATAGTGTGGCCAGTTGCGGAGGTAGTTTTTTTTTTTTTTTCCTCTAGTCTCTACTCAGTCTCCAAGATCCCATTCCCCATAAAGTTCCTGTCACCCAGGTGGAGTGCAGTGGCACAATCATGGCTCACTGCACCGTCTCCCTCTTGGGCTCAAGCGATCCTCCCGCCTACAGGTACATGCCACCACGCCCAGCTAATTTTTGTAGTTTTTGTAGACATGGGGTTTCACCATGTTGCCTAGGCTGGTCTCGAACTCCTCAGCTCAATCAATCTGCCCACTTTAGCCTCCCAGAGTGCTGGGATTACAGGTGGGAGCCACCAAGCCCAACCCATAAAGTTCCTAACTTTTTATCTCCCTGGGAGTGCACAGCCTACACACACCAGTTTCTCTTTAGAACATACTTAAGAGTCTTGGCTTAGCATCCAACAGACAGAACTTTAACACTTCTACGGATCTGTGCACCTGTCTATGGTGTGGGGTTTTTAAGATCTCTTTCTAATGACACTTTATTTTGCAAAGCAGGACAGTTTCATTCCCAGAAGAGCAGGTATGGTAAATCCTTTGTTCCAGTAACGAAGACAATGATCCAAACCCTAAGCCTCAGAGAAGCCCAGAAACCCTCCAGGCCTCCATTTCTCTGCTCCTAGCACCTGCCTCTCTCTTGACATCAACATCATTCTCCCCTCTCACAGCCCAGCTCCTTCCACAGACCCAGGGATTAGGCACCAGCACCTCAGACTAGATTTTAGAGAATTACCATTCAAGAGGCAATCCTCTTCCCTTGGTTCCAATTTCAAGGTTCTCAAAGACTGGAACAGGGCTAGTTTGAGGCAATGTGCCCCATCGCATAGCCAGAAAGAACCTTACAGTGAAAAGGAAAACAATTCTTCCAAAGTAAGGGGGTGCTGATCCCAGAGGGAGGACAGATGGGCAACCAAACAGTAACCGGGCCACCACATGCTTCACACTCACTGATCAAGGATTTCTAAAACCACTTTTCTTTTCTCTGAATTTACATAGGACTTTGTATCACTCATAAAGGAATGTCTTAGAGGCTAATAACACCTTTCTATTCATGCTTATACTTAACATTTAGGCTAGGATAATTTCCTAACCTCAGTGTCCTCACTATAAGATGGGAATTATTATAATCCCTACCTCATAAATTGTTGGGAGGATTAAAATACTTAGTAAAGTGCCTGACTAATAGAAAGGCATTCAATAAATGTTAGCTATTCATGGTGTCATCATCATTATATTTACCATTATTACTAATCTCCTGTATTGCAAGAATTACAGTTTATATTTTTGTAGACCATCACTGTAGCTAAAGGGTCTTTGGGCCATAGGTGATATTCCATAAAGGTTGGTTAAATTGATCTGTGGTTTTTGACTATGGAAACTCAGAACTCCCTCAAAATGTACAAAACAGATTTACCTGCTAAATAAATCTCTTCAAAGCTGACCCCAGGTTTAATTGAATTAATTCCAATGAATTTGTCACAATGATGGAGAAAGGAAACTTAGAGGGCCCCACAGTTGTTTGCTGGTAAAATGAGAAGTTTGGATTAGATCAATGTTTCCCAAAATATTTTCCTCAGAATGTTAGTGCCCCTCGAATCCTGCACAAAGCAAGAGTTTCATGACCAAGTAGCTTTTAAAACACCTGTACACTCTACTCCCATTCTTCACAATGCACACTTTCATATTAAAAGTTCTGAGAGGTCCTCAACAGAAGACATCACTTAACTTTTTTTTTTTTTTTTAAGACAGATTCTCACTCTGTCACCCAGGCTGGAGTACAGTGGCCACCACTCCTGGCCTAAAATTTTTTTAACCTGGTGCTTCCCAATCTAAACTCACAGGGACCAGTTTTCTTAATGAAAGAGAATCAGACTAGCTTGTAACCATAGCTGGTGACACTCCCCTGCCCCATTCCTTGTATGTCCTCAGTGGACTAGGTCAGGAATAAATAAATTTTCCTGATTCTCAAGGGCTGGTCACTCCTTTGCACTGAGCTCAAAGCTTCTCTGTAGCATGGGTCACAATGAATGGTAGCCCTGATAGCCTAGAGTAGCCTTTCAGCCTTCTCTGAGCCTCTAAAGACTGAGGATCCTTGGCATGAAATGGAGCAACTGATATACCCTTGCTTCCCCTGGGGACTCTCTTGCTCTCAAAAAGGCATCAGCCATCATCTCCATCTAGAGAATATACTATCTGACTCAGCTTGACCAGCCTGTCCCAAAATGAGAATCTGGGTAAAATAAGCATTGAAACACTTCATTCCTTGTAGATTCACAAAACATATTAGCATATTAAAGACTATGAAGTTCTGCAGGAAAAAAAAAACCTATTTAACTTTAATCCAACATTGCCAAGTTTTATTTGACCATGGAAGATTTTTCCAAAACACTTACAAACAGATCAAGGACATTAATCTTTCATGAAACACTAGATCCCCAGGGTCCTCTCCAGCTACATCATTCTGTGATTTTCTTTTTTATTTATGATGCATTAAAAGATTAATCTCTATCAGACTTCCATTTAGAAATTCACCAGAATGTGCAAAGGCAGCAGGTAAAATTGCTGAAGGGTATTATAAAAATACCCTCCAGTGATTTTTGAAACTTAAACTGAAATATTTATATAACTATATATTTCAGTTTGTATATTATATATATATGTATATACACACATATATATGTATGTATATACACACATATATGTGTGTACATATATGTATACACACATATATATGTGTGTATATATATTGGTGTATGTATATCTATATCTATGTATATATGGCATTATATCCATTTTACAGATGCAGAAACTGAGCTTTAGAGGGGGTGAGCAATTGGTCCAAAGCCACACAGCACACAGGTAGTCATTGATAAAGGTAAAAACAAGAGTTGAAGCCTGAGGTGTAAGGACACAGAGACAAGTACACAAATGTTTACAAGTTACACATATGACACGTGCCTTTAACATGAATTTCTTGAACATTCATTTAGAGGCCTTACAATGAAGACATCAGAGTGGCAGCAAGTTCTGTTGGAATCAGGGGAGCGTGTTCTTCTATAATCCCCTGGCTAACAGGAAAGCACACTGATTTGGCCCATGGTAGTTATACACTCCCATTGAGTCAGGGGCCACTTCTATGCACACAGGAGGTGCTAAAAATATGCTGTTGACTCATTGCCTCTAAGAGCAGAAGAAATGCCAAAAGTAGAGGACAAGAGGCAGAAAAGCACACGGAAAAATGTCGTAGGGCAGTCCTCTGAGGAAGTGTTAGATCCCTTTGAAATCTGTCCAAACACTTTCTTGTGCTGGGGAAAGTCAATTACATATTTCAAGCAACCCCACATGTCATACGAGTATCTTGTACGTGTTTGTGTACTCGTGTCTGTGAACTTACATCTCAGACTTCAACTTCTCGCTCCCCACCCTTATCAATGACTGCCTGCATGGCCTTGGGCAAGTTGCTTTCCCTCTTCAAAGCTCAGTTTCTGCATCTATAAAATGGACATAATGCTACCTACCTCATGGGGTTAGTGATCACATTTAAGGAGCTAATATGTGGAAAGTGCTTACACAGTACCTATCACATAATAAGGGTTTAATAAGTGTTTGATGTAATTGTTTTGATTATTACTACTATTACTAAAATAATAATTACTACAATAATAATGATTCTTATTCTCTATATTAGTATTATCTTTGAAAATGGGCATGGATTATGTCTATGTAACACTTTTGGCACAATATCTAGCATTATATCACACACAAATTAGAGAATTCATGTTATTAAGGATGAAAAAATATTTTTACTGACCCTTAAATTCTTCGTAAGTAACTGCAAAAGAAGCCATTATCCCAACACATGAAATAAAAAAAAAAAAATTCAGTTCCTCTGGAGTTTGTTTTTGGAGGTAGCCACAGGATACCTAATTTTTTTTTCTTTTCAGAGAGACCGAGGGGCTCACTAGGTTGACCAGGCTGGTCTTGAACTCCTGGTCTCAAGCCATCCTCCCACCTCAGCCTCCCAAAGTGCTGGGATTACATGCATGAGCCACCACATCCAGCCTACCTAAAATATTGAATGCTGTTAATAAATCTCCTGAGGCCAGCATAAGAAGGTGATGGGCAAAACTAATGCAGGTATGTTTTTCTGGCTTTTTCATGTATTGGGCCAAACTTTGAAAAGCACTTACTATTAATGGCTAACTTGCAAAATTTGTGATTTATTAAAAGCAGATTTTAATTGTTTTACCTAAAAATAATAGGCCTCTGATCTGCCAAAGATGAAGATTTAATTTCTAGGTGTTCCCCACAATACCTAGAAACATCAGTGGAATCGAGTATTAAACACTTTAGAACTATTCTCATCAAAGTTCTTTAATATATAATACAGCAAAAGAAAAGTTTCTTTTCTAAAGGCTTCTCTATACTTTTTTTAATAGTTGAATTTCATTTCTGAAGGCTCCTAAAAAGAATAGAATTTAGATCTTTATTAAAGAGGAAATATATTTTCCATGTTTAATTTAAATGACATTCCATCAGTCATTTGCAATCTTAGCCTACACGGAATTTCTTTTTTTGGTAGTTTTTATGTTTGGGCTTTAGGAGGGGATTCCCAATAATCTCTATATAAATATTTCTAATCTCTATATAAATATTTTAACATTTCAATGTAAATTAGTTTTTTAAAGCTATTTTATCCATAAAAATAATAAATTTGCATGGCTGAGGGTGAAATAATGTGTTACCAGGACCCCTCAGTTTTGGGGGTTGTGAGTAGATCCCATCTTCATGTTCCTCCAGCCCAGCCCAAGCCTGGCTCAGGGCCTCCTCCCCCATTTGCCAGGAACCACCATCCCCAGGGATTCTATGTGCCCTGCCTGACCAGTGTTCTCCATCAGAGTTTACCAATCTTTTGTCCATTCCCTCAGAGCACAGCTAAGCAAGAGTACACTAATTTGAAAATTAACTCAAGCAAATAGAGGAACAATATCCCCAACACATTGCATTTTAACATAGGGTTTCCTGGACACACTGTTTCAACCCAAGAGTTGGGCTAATAGTAGGAGTTCCATCTGCTAAAATACGGCTGTCAGCTTCAGAGGGAAATTGATGAACGTCTTCGTAGTTTGTTTTTACGTTTCACCTGGCACTGTTTCTAAAATTTCCTCTGAAGCCAAAAAATAAGTTATTTCCCAGCACACTGGGCACTTTTCATTTATCATTGGATTGATTTTTGTAACTTGCAGTAGGAGCTGAAATCGACCAGGGGGTTCTTATCCAACAGACAGCAGCAAAACTCTTTGTGTATCTGCGTTCCTTTCAACAAGCGTGACTTCCTCAATGGCATCATTCATGAGCGTAACACAGAGCTCAGCAATAACGTTTCTTCACTAACCCTACCAGGTATCCAACATAGGATGTTACTTCCTTTCACTGTTTTCCGACTCCTGGCAGATATTAATCATTGGGATTTGGGAACAAGGAAATAGAATTTCTGAGAATGCTTGGGAATTCCCAAATTCATATGATTTTCATAACACTTCACTTACAAGTTTTTGAAAAATAATAAGTGACTATAATAACAAGCAAATAGTCGTTTTTTTTCTGTAACAGGATTATATGAAAAGTTTTAGTAGTCTTCTGTTTTTAAAAGATATGATAACAAATGATGATTTCTTATTATTAGGAGCCAACATATTGTAACAAGATTATAAAATCCAATAGCATTAATAGAGAAAACATTAAAAAGATATCAATATTATCACAAAATAAATGCTAAAGAAAAGTCCTTTAAAGATTGAAAGGTAACACCACAAATACTTAATGCTTTAATCGTTGTTTACATGACATTGTTAAACAAGGCATCAATCATCCCCTCCAATACCATTTAAATAACATAACATTCTGATCTCCTGGCAAGATGAATAGCACTAGAAAGAAGCAACTGTCAAAATGGCCGATTTAAGGGCATATTTTGTTTCTAAAACTTGGCATTTCTTAGAAAACCTCTCATAGGATTTGTAAAACATATACTATGCCTATGAACACATTAATATTTATTTGCAGAAATGGTTCACTGTTAGCAGTGGACAAGGCCATGAACACACACTTGTAACACAGCAACAGATACAAGAAAGTCTGACTGAGGCTCCTTTATTGCTCCTGTCCTGTTCACCTTAACTTTCATCTCCACATGTCAGTGCTTCCTCATCTTGCTTGACTTGAAGTCAGTGCATTTCTTCAAGCCAGTAAGTTCTCTATACTGACTATTAAGCTGTAATTTTCACAGGAAAATTAGAATGTTCCTTCCCATTTTCCTAATTTCTCAACTGATTTTTCTCAGAATTCAGAATCCATAAATATTGAAATGCCAGGAGAGAATTTCCAAATGGAAATGCTGTTCCCTTAGTCCATTTTCAGAAGAAACCGTAGGATAGTGTTATCCTTCTCTTCTCCAATTTTTTTTTCCTGCAAACTTATGGTTATCACCTCTTTAAGTGAGTAGCTCATAATTTTGCCTCCCCTGCAAATGGTCCCAAAACAGTGAAGTGGGTCCTCTTTAGCTGTGTCTTTAGTACATAATCCTGCATTTCTGACCATATGCAGGGAGTGTGACCCAGGGAAGGATCCCTGACTCAATGGGATTTCTCTTGCTGTCTCTAGAATTTGAACACTGGAACCCAGACGTACAGAGGCTGGGAGCCATCGTGGTGTGCTATATTGATGACGGCAGCAGTGGGTGGTGTGGGGGCAGTTAATTGACTGCTACCTGTTGCTGACATCCCAGGAACTGCCTGAACCTCCTCTTTCCCAGTCATAAGATATCTAAGATTCTGCAGTATTCTTCATTAAATCCTAGCATGGTTTAAGCTAGCCAGAATTAGGTTCTTTTGCTTTCAATCAACAGAACCTTAGCTAATACGTTGTTATTTCCTGGTCTTTGTTCCTTTAATTTTCCAGGAAAAGAAGGGAAAATGGGTTATTGGTTTTAAAAAGAGACAAGGGACAACATACCATTTATGCAAAATTTAGAAGCACTCAGAGGAAACTCTGGAAAGTTCCTGAGACATATATAGGTAGGATCAGCATAAAACTTGAACAGTGTATCTAGATCATGGTTGCCATGGTTGCCTTGACACAATGAACATCTGTATCAAGATCATATTTTCTTGGTGGGACAGAGAGAAGCACAAGGCGGGACTCACATTTACAGTAATCCTTGTTTTCCAGGGACCATACAACCCAGTTTGTCCAGAGCTGTTCATCTTAAGTTTGTTATCCCACCATAATTATAAATAGAACCTCCTTTTTCTCTCAAGAATATCCCACTTTGGGTGATAATTTCTGTGACTACCCATTAACAATATTTAATAACTATAGAAAACTGCTTCTCTATATTTTTTGTATGTTTGAAACATTTTATAACAAAAATATCTTTAAAGTTATCACCTACACAGAATATAGCTGCCAAATGCTCCTACTCTGCTATTCTAACCATGAATCCCTCTGGGGCCCCTTCCTCCTACGGCGCTTGTGAGGATGAAATGAAATAAGCTCTATGAAGTGCCCAACAGTGACCAACACTGAATAAAATACAGCCACCATAGGTGGCCTTCCCTTATGTTCACCAAACTCCTGATAAGTTATTCGGTGATGTTTTAATCTTAATATTTTATGTAGATTATACATTCATCTGATTCAAAATGCAAAAGGTACAAAAGCGTATACAGTTAAAAGTTTCCCAACCCACTACCATTTATCTCCCTGGAGGCAACTGTTTCCAGATTTTTGAATATCCTTAAAGAATATCATATGTATGGAAAAGAAAGATTATATATTTATATGCATCTGTGTATGCATTTTCCTATGTGAGGCTCACAAAGTCTCCTTGAAGAGATATCATTATTACAAATACCCCTCAATTTACAATAGGGTTATATTCCAATAAACTCATGAAAATATTGTAAGCTGAAAATGCATTTAATACACTTAACCTACTAAACATCATAGCTTAGCTCGGCCTACCTTAAACACTCACATTAACCTACAGTTAGGCAAAATCATCTAACAGAAAGCCCATTTTATAATAAAGTGGGCTTTGAATATCTCATGGAATATAATGAATACTGTACTGAAAGTGGAAAACAGAATGGTTGTATGAGTACTCAAAGTACAGCTTCTGCTGAATGTGTATTGCTTTCAAACTATCTTAAAGTTGAAAAATCGTAAGTCAAAATATTCTAAGTCAGGGATTGTTTGTACTTCTACTTTACATGATGAAATTGAGCCTTGAAAAGATTAAATGACTCGCCCAAGGTCACACTGGCAGTTAAATAGTGAAACTTGGATCCAAATTGTTCAGTCACTACATGTATTGTCTTGAAATTTGAAAAAGTGGAAGAGGAATTAAACTAGTAAATTGAAGGACTATTTTAGGCATAGAAGAAGCAGATGCCTTCATGTCCAAGTGATTGTGAAAAGCCCACTTGCCCCAAAATATGTCTCCTGGTCATATGAAATTCCACCATTTCAGATTTTTACCTGGGGATTTAGAGTAATCTGCTGTTTTCCTAGAGCTCCCCTAAAACAGAAATAGAAAATTTTGGAAGGCTAAATATATGCTAACATTGGAAAACTCATTTTCTCCCCATTCGTAAGGCAAGGTACTGAAGGAGGGGGCCCTACGGGCTGTGCAGGGACATCCTGGAGGCATGGGGAGAAGAAACTGAAAGGCAAGTTTGTATGGAACAAAGAATACCGATCTCAGGATTCTCCCTTGAACCTGCCCTAACTTTGTTCAAATAGACTTAGCCACTGACCTGCTGTCAAAAGACCACAGCCAATCTGACTTGTTTTCAATATAATGATGAATATTGATTTGGTCCCTTCATCCAACATTCTCAGCTGGATCTTTTTTGACCAAGGATATACATTACTAGGTGAGTACAGGCAGTTAATTCTTCCACACGGGACTTCGGAATTTCTGAGTTAACCAGAATCACCCACCTTAACATCTGCCAGTTTATACCCCAAGTCCTGACCAGTGCCCCCTACCTGCTATGCCTCATGTTTTCAATAGAGCATAAAATCAGAAATGAAAGATGAAACATCATAGCCAATATCACAGAAATACAAAGGATCCTAAGAAACTGCTAGGTATAATTACACACTAACTAATTGGATCATCTAGAAGAAATGGATAAATTCCCAGACACATAAAACCTACCAAGATTGACTCATGAAGAAATTTAAAAATCTGAACAGACTAATAGCAAGCAAGGAGGTTGAATCCGTAAGAAAATGTCTCCTATCAATGAAAAACCCAAAACCAGATGGCTTCCCAGATTAATTCTACCAAATATTTTAAGAAGAACTAATACCAGTCCTTCTCAAACTCTTCCAAAAAGCTGAAGTGGAGGGAATACTTCCAAACTCATCTTACAGGGCCAGCATTACCCTGATTCCAAAGCCAGACAAGAACACTACAAGAAAGGAAAACGACAGGCCAATATCCTTGATCTACGTAGATGCAAAAATCCTCAACAAAATCCTAGCAAACCAAATTCAATAGCACATTGAAAGAATCATTCACCATGATCATGTCATGGTTCAACATAAGCAAATCAATACATATAATATACCATATTAGAAAAAATAAAGGATAGAAACTATATGGCCATCACAATAGATATAGAAAAAGCTTTTGACAAAATTCGAAACCCTTTCATGGTGAAAAAAAAAAATACCCAACAGATCACGTATTGAGGGACTGTATCCCAACAAAATAAAGGCCATATATGACAAACCCATAGCTAACACCATGATCAATGGTGAAAAGTTGAAACTTTTCCTCTACCATCAGGAACAAGACAAGGATGCCCACAGACACCACTTCTCAGGGTAATTAGGCAAAAGAAAGAAATAAAAGGCATCTTAATAGGAAAGGAAGAAGTGAAACTGTCTCTACTGACGGCATGATCTTGTTATATATAGAAAACCCTACAAACTTCACTAAAAAAAGGTTAGAACTCAACACAAAGAAGGGAACAATAGACACTGGGGGACTCCAAAGGTGGGAGGGAAGGATGGTGGGAGCAAGGGTTGAAAAACTACCTATCCATTACTATGCTCACTGCTTGGGTGGTGGGATCATTAGAAGCCCAAACCTCAGCACCATGCAATATACCTGTTTAAGAAACCTGTACATTTACGCTCCTGACTCTAAAATGAAACATGCAATATTTAAAAAACAAAAACAAATAAATAAAATTTGAAAACTGTTAGAACTGAACTGATAGGTGATATCAGTAAAGTTGTAGGATACAAAATCAACATATAGAGCCTTGAACACAGCAACATCCAGCTGTCTGACACGAAAGTCTCAGGGGCAAGAAAACCTCTATATGAACTCAGAAACAATGAGCTAAGTTGTGTTTATGTCTGAAAGGATGTTAAGAACTTCATTCATGTTACATCAGAGCCAACAGAAAGAACCAACAGGAAACCTGTACCCAACAAACAGAAATGACAAGATGAAGGGAAAGCAGAGGTAAGGGCTTACCTTAGAAAGGGCAAGTGATTAGCTCAATATACAATACAATGTTTGCTCCTGAGCCAAAAATTTGTACAATAATTTGGATATTACTTGCACAACCAGAAAAATCAGCCACTCACTAGGAAAATGTGTTTCTGTAGAAGTCTTAGGACTCAGCTATCTATAATAACATGAAAAGACAATATTTTCATCCAAAATGAGTATTTTTGTTTGTCTTGGCTTGTTATTCTAACGTCAACAGCCTCTAAATAAACTGTTGAAGTACATGATATAACCACCTCTTTCTCCATCTTTCCCATTGCTCCCATAGGGTTTCAGTTGTGCAATTTCACCATTAGCAAAGCTTTTTGCTGAAATCTGGCTTTTCAAAGGGAGAGTATCCAGAAACAGAAGATGCTGATCTGGGAGGCTCTTCCTAATAGAACTGCTGCTTCAGTTTAACTTGAAAAAGCCCACACCCAGTTCCTAATGACAAACATCTGAACACCGGGTCTTCCCCTGAGCAAGACCATGCTATGCCTCCTGCTCGCTCTGTTCTATAAGCAACCCACAGATTGCTCCCTGTGAAGAGGAGCCTGCCAGGGGAGCAGCATTCCACCAGACCCTGATTTAGCAAGATATTTCCGTATCATTCCCCCAACCAGCTGGAAGTCCTCCACTGCTCTTGTGTAAAAATCTAACTCATCTCGCTGAATTTCCTGATTTAAAAGTCTAATTCATTTCACCAAAAGTGTGACAGAAGGAAACCAAGTACACCATCTCTCTCTTACCAAACCAAAGCTATTGCATGTGCATTCTGGGGGGAAAACATGGTCCAAATATGTTATGGAGGGGGTGCCAGCCCAGTGTCATCCTCTTACTATTGCCTAGGATCTTGGCTGATGGCATCAGAGGAAAAACAAGTTTATCGATTACTTTCAACCATTAAGCTCACTCCTCCATGAAAAATATGTCACAAGTCCAATGTCTCTTATTAAAATAAGCACTGCAAAATATAAAGGAGTCACAGTTTTAAAATGGGACACACGTTCTCTAAGCAGTGAACCATGTTAGAGGTGCACTGTTTACATTGTATAAAGTCCCCTGGAGCCAGGGTTAGGAAGCGCATCTGTTCTTTGGTGTTCTGGGATGAAGGAGAAAGGAAAATGTGCTGCCAGAAGTGAGTGGGAAGGAGCCCATGAGATAAAGGAAGTAAATCCATTTGCTGATTGCAATAATAATGGTAATACACGAAGCTATACATACATACATACATACATACATACATGCAAATTTTCACATTTTTTTAAAAAAAGAACTTAAGGCTTCCACTCATGTAATCAGCCCTTATGAACTCTCCTGATTAGCTGCAAGGAAAATCTTCCTTTCTCCTCTTTCTTGCACCATCCTGGGCTCCCTTTTGACTTTTTTTTTTTTTTTAACTTATAAACGATCAGCTCATATTCTGAAGTTTGTAGTCCCCTCCCGCCCCCTCTCTCTCTATACGGCTCATTTACATTGGCAGCTGTCGTGCTGCTGGGCATCCTCAAACCCACAAGTTTCCCTTTAATGTTTGAGCAGACAAACATGATCATGCACTAGGCATCACTGTGCCACTCAAAATGCTTTCTTGTTTTTTTTATTGCATCTGAGAGAAATCTCAAGGTTGCAAACCTGGAGTCAGAATTGTCTCCATGTGTCTCAGTGGGAAGAGTATCGTGTGAAGAAACAAGTTGATTCTACTAATCAAAAGGAATTTTTTTTGATATCAGGTCATCCTCCGAATGAATTTATATTACCGAGTGGAGGGTCACATGAAGAAAATGGTCAAACAGCACCACCTAGAGCAAGAGCTGAGAAGTGCAGTGGAGCCGGGCTGTGTCAGGAAAGAAAAGCAAGCTGGGGCCTGGCTCAGCGCTCTCCCCTCTGCTCCTGTCTGCACGGAAAGATTAGGATGACAGTGGCAGGAAGCCTGTGCACCTAGTATGCATCACTTGAAGGGAACACACAGATTCCAGTAAACAGTTGGAAGGAAATGTTAATACCAGGCTCTGCTAAACAATATGAAATGACTCCTAGATGAGACAAGCGACTTTCATCAAAGTTCCCTGATACCTGAAAAGACAGCCCAGGGGATCCTGCACTACATGTGGTGTATGTAAATTAAGCGGGTTTTTTTCCCCTTTGTAATCAAGGCTCATACACAAACAAAATCACACTTTAGAAACGGCCTATTTCAACTTGTAACTAGCTTGCTTTCAGGGGCTCCAGGTCAAAAAGAAATAGAGCACAAAGACGCTTTCTCCTTAGGGATCATACACAAATTCACTCTGTCCGTTTCTTTCCCACATGGAGCAACAAAGCCGTCAGACCTCTCCATCCACACATCGGGTCCTTCCTGATTAAAGTGAGATAAATCACAGCCCTCTCTCTCTAGATGGCAGGTGACAAGAGGGGGATGCTTGCCTCAAGAAGTCCTCCCCATCCCTCTGCATTCATGCAAGCCTGAGCGGAGAGATGCAAGAAATTACGGATGCATTTTAATTCCCCAGACCCTGCAATTAAAAATGGAAATTTTTTGGCCACGCCTGTTGGCTCACGCCTGTAATCCCAGCACTTTCAGAGGCCGATGTCGGCAGATCACCTGGGGTCAGGAGTTCGAGACCAGCCTGGCCAACATGGTGAAACCCTGTCTCTACTAAAAATACAAAAATTATCTAGGAATGGTGGTGGGCGCCTGTAGTCCCAGCTACTCGGGAGGATGAGGCAGGAGAATCACTTGAACCCGGGAGGCAAAGTTTGCAGTGAGCCAAGATCGCACCACTGCACTCCACTCTGGGTGACAAAGGAAGACTTCATCTCAAAAAATGTTTTTAAAAAATGGAAGTGTTGTTCTTTCATTTGTAAATGTGTTTTGGCAAAAGAGGGGCAGTTTAAGCAACCCTTTCTATTGTCTACATTGTTAAAATTCATCTGACAAGGACTCTTGACTCCGTTTTGCCTGGGCAGACCCAATTCAAGCATTTACAACAGCTATAACCTCCTCAAATCAAAAAGAGGAATCAGCATTATTGCTAAGTTCAAATAAGGTCTTGTTTTATTTCATTTTTATTTTTGAATGCAGCCATTCCTCCATGTGCTGTCATCAGGTAAGATTGTCAGTCCTGATTAGGTAAAGGTATTATTACAAAATGCAATTCTTAAAAATTCAGTGTCTAACTACACTTTTACTAAGCCTTTCCCCCTCCCCTATGTATTCTCCCTTAGACACCCCTTCTCAAATTTAAAATCACAGAAACTAAAATATGATGCCTAAAGAGAGCCTAGCGACTGCCCAGTCCTCTAATTTGATGAGTGGGAGTACTGAAGCCCAGAGGAGGTCAAGTAATTTGTTCCCAATGTCTTAGATAAGAAGAAAATGACCAGCTGGGAAATCCCACTCATGTCAAGGCAGAGGCACAGGGCCACAGACTGTGGTTGAATTGTGCCACACTCCTACATCCTTCTTTAGGAATCACAGAACATTCCTGTGTTGAGTCGGAGTCACTGACTTCCTTTTCAGGCTGATTGAGTTCTGTCCTTACAGGCTGCGACAAGAAGTTTTGGTATTATGCTACACCAAGACCATTTATCTAGTTCAAGAAATGCACAGTCCTTAGAGCCCAGCAACTTTCCCCATGTCCAGTAAATGTAGCTTCTCCATTAGAAGCTGTCAGAATGGAGCCTTCTGGCTCATCTTGATTTTGATTTGTGCAAGAATGAATGGTTGTGCTAAGACAGCTTTCCTAGCTGATAGAGAGCGAAACTTTTTTCTCATCATCTATAAAAAAATTAAATTAGAACTTTTTTCTCATAATCTGTGAAAAAATATTAAATTAAATCTGGCTCATCTTGATTTTGATTTGTGCAAGAATGAATGGTTGTGCTAAGACAGCTTTCCTAGCTGATAGTGAGCAAAACTTTTTTCTCATAATCTATAAAAAATATTAAATTAGAAGCATAGAGTTTATTTCATGACTTTTATCTTCCTGCAATTTTCTTGTGGGCATAAATGATTTGTTTTTATCCTGCCTGCCCCCCAATCCCTTTTCCAAGAGACTAAAAGAGTATGTAGTGCAAAGTGGAGACTCAAATATTTTTTAATAAACAGCGATCCCAGCCACCCAGTGCATGTTGCCAAATGCCAACCCCATAAATAATCAAACACATCATCTCATTCAGCCAATCAAAATCAAGTGCTACCTATTTTTTTAAGTTTTCATAGCCCTTGGGCATCTGCTTTCTCAGCATTTCCCAAACTCGAGTCATTCTCATCCTGCCTTCCTAATTTTGATCTGTCAATTACCTCTACTATTATTTATTTCATATATTTTTAAATAGACCCACTTTGGAAACTTAAATACATGCCTTTTAAAAGGAAGCTTTCTTACTACTATACATCAAAAGCCATTATTACTTGTTCTAAGTACTCATAACAAGATGGTCACAACTATTAAAATTTACTAATGTGCATCCACATACTCTCTAAATTCATGGAGCATCTGCACACACTTTAAGAAACAATTCTGCAATACTCATTCAATTTTCTTGACATCCTTCTGAGGCAGGACAAACCTTGGGCCCAAAGAATTGAGGTAGGAGTCCAAGCAAGTTGCCAGCCACATAAAGGCAAACCTTGGCTCGGAAGTCAGGACTACCAGCCCCTAGGTTATGGTTCATGCTCTTTCCTCTGCTCTCCAGAACCTCCTATCTCCAAGTGTAGTTAGCAGCCCAGATGCAGCAGCATCCTCTAGAGACTTGTTAAAAATGCAGAAGCTCAGGCTCCACCCCAGGCCTATGCAGACTGAATCTGCATTTTAACAAGGTCCAGGTAATTCACGTGCACATTAAGTTTGAAAAGGCCTGGTCTAGATCAGCGGTTCTCTAACTTAGCAGCACATTAGAACCATCTGTAGAGACTTTAAAAATACCAGTGCCTGGGCTTCACCTCCCAGAGAATCTGACTTAAGTGTCTGGGGTTTGCCCTGAGTCTAGGTATTTTTAAAAACTCCTCAGCTTATACAAAGCTGGCAGGGCCGGGCACAGTGGCTCATGCCTATAATCCCAGCAGTTCGTGAGGCCAAAGTGGGCAGATTGCTTGAGTCCAGGAGTTTGAGACTAGCCTGGGCTAAAACCCCATCCCTACAAAAAAAAAAAAAATACAAAAAGTAGTTGGGCATGGTGGTGGCACATACCTGTAGTCCCGGCTACTCAGGAGGCTGAGTCCTCACTTCAACCCAGGAGGTCACGGTCTGGTCAACAGAGCAAGACCCTGTATCAAAACAAACAAACAAGCAAACAAAAAATGCTAGCAGCTTACCAGCTAGGGAGGCCTGTAGAGGCAAGTTTTCCAAATGGGGCTACATTAGTTGTTCCAGAACTTTAGCTGCATCAAAAACACCTGGATGGCTTGTTCAGCTACAGAGGGTCTGGCCATGCCCCTAGAGTTTCCAGCTGAGGGTCTGGAATGAGGCCCGATGATTTGCATTTCTAACAATCTCCAGGTGATGCTGATGCTGTGGGTCCAGGGACCACATTTTGAGAATCTATGCTAAATGAATCGGAGAAGACCAGAGCTCAAACTTATTCCAAGAACTTTTCAAGGCCCACCTGCAAGTTGTAGTGGAAGTAAGCATCTAAGGGTGCAAAAAAGTTTCACTGTAGACTAAGGCCTTTTACCTGAGCTCTCAAATGTTCACATTTCTCTTATCAACCTAAATAACAAACAGAGAGAGGCTCTCCACAAGAAAAAGACATTCGTTTGGAAACAGAGCCTTGCAATAGAAACAGGCAAGCCAGAGTAAACTATATGCATATTCACGGAGGTAAAGGAAGACAAAAGAAAAAATGAGGAAGATTATATGATCATTTGGAAATGATTATCCTTGGCTACAAAGATCAATAACAAAGGTGATGCCAGGCACAGGTTGGACAGGCAGTTGTTGGGCAAATATCCTTCAGAAGCATTGTTGTGTGCAAAGTTGCAATGGGCTTTGTGCAAGATTGTGTTTTTTGCAGTCTTCTGTGATAAGTTTTTGTTATCAGGCATACAAGCCCAAGAATCCTTTATTGCATGGCCTTCCCAGGCTCTATTTGTCAGGGTTTTGGTTAGGGGAGGGGTATTTTTAACACTCTCAATGTAAAAAATGCCATAAGGTAGGTACCCCAATTGCTTGTTTCGTCTTCATAAAATAACTTTTCCACCCGAACAAAGTCTACACATAAATTGTAAAAATACCCTGGCATGCAGTCCCTGGAAAAGTCTGGAGTCATTCTCGGGGTACCCACCCAGGTGGGCAAGCGTAGCCACCACAGATAAACACAAAGTAGGGGTCCCCGCTGGGGTTCAGCGGCAGGCAGTGGCCCTGGTTCTGATATTTGGCTGAAAACACAGCTCCTCTTTGTCACCCTCAGGACATTTCAGCTATTTCCTAGATAATAATCTCACTTCACCATGCACAAAACAGGCACATGATCATGTCACTCTGACCTGGTTTGAGTCCAAGGAGAATTTTGTTTTTAAAATAATTTAGGTTAGTAGTTAAAATATGAACTTTGGGCCAGGAGTGGTGGCCCATGCCTATAATCCCAGCACTTCGTGAGGCCAAAGTGGGCAGATTGCTTGAGTCCAGGAGTTTGAGACTAGCCTGGGCTAAAACCCCATCCCTACAAAAAAAAAATACAAAAAGTAGTTGGGCATGGTGGTGGCACATACCTGTAGTCCCGGCTACTCAGGAGGCTGAGTCCTCGCTTGAACCCAGGAGGTCACGGTCTGGTCAACAGAGCAAGACCCTGTATCAAAACAAAGAAACAAACAAACAAAAAATGCTAGCAGCTTACCAGCTAGGGAGGCCTGTAGAGGCAAGTTTTCCAAATGGGGCTACATTAGTTGTTCCAAAACTTTAGCTGCATCAAAACCACCTGGATGGCTTGTTCAGCTACAGAGGGTCTGGCCATGCCCCTAGAGTTTCCAGCTGAGGGTCTGGAATGAGGCCCGATGATTTGCATTTCTAACAATCTCCAGGTGATGCTGATGCTGTGGGTCCAGGGACCACATTTTGAGAATCTATGCTAAATGAATCGGAGAAGACCAAAGCTCAAACTTATTCCAAGAACTTTTCAAGGCCCACCTGCAAGTTGTAGTGGAAGTAAGCATCTAAGGGTGCAAAAAAGTTTCACTGTAGACTAAGGCCTTTTACCTGAGCTCTCAAATGTTCACATTTCTCTTATCAACCTAAATAACAAACAGAGAGAGGCTCTCCACAAGAAAAAGACATTCGTTTGGAAACAGAGCCTTGCAATAGAAACAGGCAAGCCAGAGTAAACTATATGCATATTCACGGAGGTAAAGGAAGACAAAAGAAAAAATGAGGAAGATTATATGATCATTTGGAAATGACTATCCTTGGCTACAAAGATCAATAACAAAGGTGATGCCAGGCACAGGTTGCACAGGCAGTTGTTGGGCAAATATCCTTCAAAAGCATTGTTGTGTGCAAAGTTGCAATGGGCTTTGTGCAAGATTGTGTTTTTTGCAGTCTTCTGTGATAAGTTTTTGTTATCAGGCATACAAGCCCAAGAATCCTTTATTGCATGGCCTTTCCTGGCTCTATATGTCAGGGTTTTGGTTAGGGTAGGGGTATTTTTAACACTTTCAATGTAAAAAATGACATAAGGTAGGTACCCCAATGACTTGTTTGGTCTTCATAAAATAACTTTTCATAAAATCTCTGTAAACGTGGAAATATCTACACCGCTATCTCTGTAAATGTGTTAACATTTACAACGCTCTCTGTATAAACATGGAACTATTTACGCCGCCATCTCTATAAACATGGAAATACCTACACCGCTATCTCTATAAACATGGAAATATCTACACCGCTATCTCTATAAACATGGAAATACCTACACCGCTATCTGTATAAACATGGAAATATCTACACTGCTGTCTCTATAAACATGGAAATATCTACACCTCTATCTGTATAAACATGGAAATATTTACACCACTGTCTCTATAAACATGGAAATATCTACAATGCTATCTCTATAAACACGCAAATATCTACATCACTGTCTCTATAAACATGGAAAAATCTACACCGCTATCTCTATGAACATGGAAATATCTACACCGCTGTCTCTAGAACCATGGAAATATCTACACCGCTATCTCTATAAAAGTGGAAATACATCCACCGCTATCTCTAAAAACATGGAAATATCTACACCGCTATCTCTATAAACGTGGGAACATCTACACCGCTAACTCTATAAACCTGGAAATATCTACACCGCTATAAGTATAAATGTGGAAATATCTACACCGCTATCTCTATAAACATTGAAATACTTACACCGCTATCTGTATAAACATGGAAATATTTACAAAGCTATCTGTATAAACATGGAAATATCTACACCGCTATCTCTATAAACATGGAAATATCTACACCACTATCTGTAAAACATGGAAATATCTACACCGCTGTCTGTATAAACATGGAAATATATACAGGGCTATCTGTTTAAACATGGAAATATCTACACCACTGACTGTATAAACATGGAAATATCTACACTGCTATCTGTATAAACATGGAAATATCTACACTGCTGTCTCTATAAACATGGAAATATCTACACCGGTATCTGTATAAACATGGAAATATCTACACTGCTGTCTCTATAAACATGGAAATATCTACACAGCTATCTGTAGAAACATGGAAAAATCTACACCGCTGTCTCTATAAACCTGGAAATATCTACACCGTTATCTGTATTAATGTGGAAATACCTACACCGGTATCTGTACAGACGTGGAAATATCTACATCGCTATGTCTACAAACGTGGAAATATCTACACCGCTATCTGTATAAACATGGAAATATCTACACTGGTATGTGTATAAACGTGGAAATATCTGCACCGCTATGTGTATAAACTTGGAAATTTCTACACCGCAATCTGTATAAAAGTGGAAATATCTTCACCGCTATCTGTATAAACGTGGAAATATCTACACCGCTATCTCTATAAACGGGGAAATATCTACACCGCTATCTGTATAAACGTGGGAATATCTACACCGCTATCCCTATAAACGTGTAAACATTTACACGGGTATCTGTATAAACATGGAAATATTTACACCGCTATCTCTAAAAACATGGAAATATCAACACAGCTATGTCTATAAACATGAAAATATTTACACCGCTATCTGTATAATCATGGAAATATTTACAGAGCTATCTGTAAAAACTTGGAAATATTTAAACCGCTATGTCTACAAAAATGGAAATATCTACACCGCTATCTCCATAAAGATGAAAATACCAACACTGTTGTTTGTATGAACATGAAAATATATACACCGCTATCTCTATAAACATAGAAATATCTACATTGCTGTCTGTATAAACATGGAAATATCTACACAGCTATCTGTATAAACATGGAAATATCTACACTGCTATCTGTATAAACATGGAAATATCTACACGGAAAGCTGAATAAACATGGAAATATCTAGACAGTCATCTCTATAAACATGGAAATATCTATACCGCTATCTGTATAAACATGGAAATACCCACACCGCTATCTGCATAAAGATGGAAATATCTGCACCGCTATCTGTATAAAGATGTAAATATCTGCACCGCTATCTTTATAAACATGGAAATATCTGAAACTCTATCTGTGTAAACATAGAAATATCTACACGGCTATTTGTGTAAACATGGAAATATCTGCACCGCTATCTGTATAAAGATGGAAATATCTACACCACTATCTGTAAAACGTGGAAGTATCTACACCGCTCTCTGTATAAACCTGGAAATATCTACACCGATATCTGTATAAACGTGGAAATATCTACACCGCTATCTGTATAAACAAAGAAATAGCTACAATGCCATCTGTATAAACATGGAAAAACCTACACCGCTATCTGAATAAATATGGAAATATCCACACCGCTATCTCTATAAACATGGAAATACCTACACCGCTTTCTCTATAAACATGGAAATATCTACACTGCAATCTCTATATACATGGAAATATCTACACCGCCATCTCTATAAACATTATAATATCTACACAGCCATCTTCAGAAACATGGATGTATCTACACCGCCATCTGTATAAACGTGGAAATATCTACACCACTATCTGTATAAACATGGAAATATCTTCACTGCCATGTGTATAAACATGGAAATATCTACACCGCCATCTGTATAAAGATGGAAATATCTACACCGCAATCTGTATAAATATGGAAATACCTACACCGCTACCTCTATAGACATGGAAATACCTACACCGCTATCTGTATAAACATGGAAATATCTACAATGACATCTGTATAAAGATGGAAATATCTACAACGTGAGCTGTATAAACATGGAAATATCTACACTGCTATCTGTATAAACATGGAAATACCAAAACCGTTATCTGTATAAACATGGAAATACCTACACCGCTATCTCTATAAACATGAAAATACTTACACCACCATCTCTATAAGCATGGAAATATTTACACCGCTATCTCTATAAACATAGAAATAACTACACCGCCATCCCTATAAACATGGAAATATCTACACCGCCATCTGCATAAACATGGAAATATTTACACAGACATCTGTATAAACATGGAAATATCTACACTGCTATCTCTATATACATGGAAATATCTACACCGCCATCTACATATCCATAGAAATATCCGCACCGCCATCTGTATAAACATGGAAATATCTACACGGTCATCTGTGTACAGATGGAAATATCAACACCGCCATCTGTACAAACATGGAAATATCTTCACCGCGGTCTGTATAAACATGGAAATATCTACACCGCTATCTGTATAAACATGGAAATATCTACACCGCTATCTCTATAAACATGGAAATATCTACACCGTGATCTGTATAAACATGGAAATATTTACACCGCTATCTGTATAAACATGGAAATTTCTACAAAGTTATCTGTATAAATATCTAAATAACTACACTGCTATCTCTATAAACATGGAAATATCTACACCGCCATCTGTATAAACATGGAAATACCTATACAGTCATCTGTGTAAACATGGAAATATCTACACCACCATCTGTATAAACCTGGAAATATCTACAATGCCATCTGTATACACATGGAAATACCTACACGGCAATCTATGTATAGATGGAAACATCAACACCGCCATCTGTACAAACATGCAAATATCTGCACTGCTATCTCTATAAACATGGAAATATCTACACTGCGGTCTGTATAAACATGGAAATATCTACACCGGTATCTGTAAAAACATGGAAATATCTACACCACGATCTGTATAAACATGGAAATATATACACCGCTATCTGTATAAACATGGAAATATCTGCACTGCTATCTCTATAAACATGGATATATCTACAAAGCCATCTGTATAAACATGGAAATAACTACAAAGTCATGTGTAGGAACATGGAAATATCTACACTGCCATCTGTATAAACACAGAAATGTCTACACAGACCTCAGTATAAATATGGAAATATCTGCATAGGCATCTGTGTAAGCATGGAAATATCTGCACCGCTATCTGTATAAACCAGGAAAAACCTACACCACTGTCTCTATAAACATGGAAATATGTACACCGCTATGTGTATAAACATGGAAATATCTCCACTGCTGTCTGTATAAACATGGAAATATCTACACAGCCATGTGTATATACATGGAAATATCTACACCGCTATCTATATAAACATGGAAATAACTACACCGCTATCTGTATAAACATGGAAATATCTACACCGCCATCTACATATCCATTGAAATATCTGCGCCGCCATCTGTATAAACATGGAAATATCTACGCAGTCAACTGTGTATAGATGGAAAAATCAACACCGCCATCTGTACAAACATGGAAATATCTGCACCGCTATCTGTATAAACTTGGAAATATCTACACCGCGGTCTGTATAAACATGGAAATATCTTCACCGCTATCTGTATAAACATGGAAATATCTACACCGCTATCTCTATAAACATGGAAATATCTACACCGAGATCTGTATAAACATGGAAATATTTACACCGCTATCTGTATAAACATGGAAACATCTACACCGTTATCTGTATAAATATGGAAATATCTACACCGCTATCTCTATAAACTTGGAAATATCTACACCGCCATCTGTATAAACATGGAAATACCTATACAGTCATCTGTGTAAACATGGAAATATCTACAACACCAATTGTATAAACATGGAAATATCTACAATGCCATCTGTATACACATGGAAATACCTACACGGCAATCTGTGTATAGATGGAAACATCAACACCGCCATCTGTACAAACATGGAAATATCTACACTGCTATCACTATAAACATGGAAATATCTACACTGCGGTCTGTATAAACATGGAAATATCTACACCTGTATCTGTATAAACATGGAAATATCTACACCACGATTTGTATAAACATGGAAATATATACACCGCTATCTGTATAAACATGGAAATATCTGCACCGCTATCTCTATAAGCATGGAAATATCTACAAAGCCTTCTGTATAAACATGGAAATACCTACACAGTCATGTGTAGGAACATGGAAATATCTACACTGCCATCTGTATAAACATAGAAATATCTACACAGCCCTCTGTATAAATATGGAAATATCTGCACAGGCATCTGTATAAACATGGAAATATCTGCAGCACTATCTGTATAAACATGGAAATACCTACACCACTGTCTCTATAAACATGGAAATATGTACACCGCTATGTGTATAAACATGGAAATATCTCCACTGCTGTCTGTATAAACATGGAAATATCTCCACCGTTATCTGTATAAATATGGAAATATCTACAGCCCCATCTCTATAAACATTGAAATATCTACACTGACATCTGTCAAAACATGGAAATATGTACACAGTCATCTGAATAAACATGGAAATATCTACACCACAATCTGTATAAACATGGAAATATCTACACCGCTATCTGTATAAATATGAAATATCTAAACCGCAATCTCTATAAAAATGGAATTATCTACACTGCTATCTGTATAAACATGGAAATATCCTCACTGCTATCTCTATGAACATGTATATATCTACACCGCCATCTCTATAAAAAAGGAAATATCTACACCACCATCTCTATAAACATGGAAATATCTACACCGCCATCTGTATAAACATGGAAATATCTACAGCGCTATCTGTATAAACATGGAAATATCTACAGCGCTATCTGTATAAACATGGAAATATCTACACCGCGATCTGTATAAACATGGAAATATCTACACCGCTATCTGTATAAACATGGAAATATCTACACCGCGATCTGTATAAACATGGAAATATCTGCACCGCGATCTGTATAAACACAGAAATACCTACACCGCTATCTGTATAAACATGGAAATATCTACACAGCTATCTCTATAAACATGGAAATATCTACACTGCCATCTGTATAAACATGGAAATACCTATAAAGTCATCTGTATAAACATGGAAATATCTACACAGCCATGTGTATAAACATGGAAATAACTACACGGCTATTTGTATAAACAAGGAAATACCTACACCGCCATCTGTTTAAACATAGAAATACATACACAGACATCTGTTTAAACATCGAAATATCTACATCGCTATCTGTATAAACGTGGAAATACCAACACCGCTATCGGTATAAACATGGAAATATCTACAACACCATCTATATAAACATGGATATATCTACACCGCTATGTCTATAAACATGGAAATACCTACACCGCTATCTCTATAAACATGGAAATATCTACACCGCTTTCTGTATAAACATGGAAATATCTACACCGCTATCTGTATAAACATGGAAATATCTACACCGCGGTCTGTATAAACATGGAAATAACTACACCGCGATCTGTATAAACATGGAAATATTTTCACCACGATCTGTATGAACATGGAAATATCTACACCGCTACCTGTGTAAACATGGTAATATCTACATCACCATCTATATAAAAATGGAAATATCTACACCGCCATCTGTATAAACTTGGAAATATCTACAATGCCATCTGTAGAAAGATGGAAATATCTACAACGCTATCTCTATAAACATGGAAATGTCTACACCGCTGTCTGTATAAACATGGAAATATCTTCATGGCTATCTCTCTAAACATGGAAATATCTACACCGCCATATGTATAAACATGGAAATACCTACAAAATTATCTGTATAAACATGGAAATATCTACCCCACTATCTGTATAAACATGGAAATATCTACACTGCAATCTGTATAAATATGGAAATATCTATACAGCCATCTCTATAAACATGGATATATCTACATTGCTATTTGTATAAACATGGAAATATACACACCGCTATCTGTGTAACATGGAAATATTTACGCTGCCATCTGAAAAAACATGGAAATATCTAGACAGTCATTTGTATAAACATGGAAATATCTAGACCCCCATCTGCAAAAACATGGAAATATCTACACCGCTGTCTCTACAAACATGGAAATACCTGCACCGCTTTCTGTATAAACACAGAAATATCGACACCGCTATCTGTATAAACTTGGAAATATCTACACTGCCATCTCTATAAATATGAAAATATGTCCACCGCTATCTGTATAAACTTGAAAATATCTCCACCGCTATCTGTATAAACATGGATTTATCTACACTGCTATCTGTATAAACATGGAAATATCTACACCGCTATCTGTATAAACATGGAAATATCTACACCGCTATGTGTATAAACATGGAAATATCTACACCAATATCTGTATAAACGTGGAAATATGTACACCGCAATCTCTGCAAATATGGAAATATCTAAACCTCTATCTCTGTAAATATGGAAATATCTACACCGCTATCTGTATAAACAAGGAAATATCTACACCGCTCTCTGTATAAACATGGAAATATATACACCACGATCTTTATAAACATGGATATATCTACACCGCTATCTGTATAAACATGGAAACATCTACACCGCTATCTGTATAAACTTGGAAATATCTACACCGCTATCTGTATAACTATGGAAATATCTACACCGCTATCTCTATAAACATGGAAATGTCTACACCGCTGTCTGTATAAACATGGAAATATCTTCATGGCTATCTCTCTAAACATGGAAATATCTACACCGCCATATGTATAAACATGGAAATACCTACACAATTATCTGTATAAACATGGAAATATCTTCCCCACTATCTGTATAAACATGGAAATATCTACACTGCAATCTGTATAAACATGGAAATAACTGCACAGCCATCTCTATAAACTTGGAAATATCTACATCGCTATCTGTATAAACATGGAAATATCCACACCGCTATCTGCGTAACATGGAAATATTTACACCGCCATCTGTAAAAAACATGGAAATAACTACACAGTCATCTGTATAAACATGGAAATATCTACACCCCCATCTGTAAAAACATGGAAATATCTACACCGCTGTCTCAACAAACACGGAAATACCTGCAACGCTATCTGTATAAACACGGAAATATCGACACCGATATCTGCAAAAACTTGGAAATATCTACACTGCCATCTCTATAAACATGAAAATATGTCCAACGTTATCTGTATTAACTTTAAAATATCTCCACTGCTATCTGTATAAACATGGAATTATCTACACTGCTATCTGTATAAACATGGAAATATCTACGCCGTTATCTGTATTAACATGGAAATCTCTAGAATGCTATCTGTATAAACATTCAAATATATACATTGCTATCTGTATAAACATGGAAATATATACACCACTATCTGTATAAACATGGAAATATCTACACCGCTATCTGTATAAACATGCAAATATCTACAGCGCTATCTGTATAAACATGGAAATATCTCCAACGCTGTCTGTATAAACATGGAAATATCTACACCGCTATCTTTATAAACATGGAAATATCTACACTGCAATCTCTATAAACATGGAAATATCTACAACACTATCTGTGTAAACATGGAAATATCTTCACAGCTGTCTGTGTAAACATGGAAATATGTACACCGCTATCTGTGTGAATATGGAAATATCTACACCTCTGCCTAAGTAAACATGGAAATATCTCCACCACTGTCTGTATAAACATGGAAATATCTACACCGCTATCTGTATAAACATGGAAATATCTACACCACAATCTTCATAAACATGGATATATCTACACTGCTATCTGTATAAACATGTTAATATCTACACTGCTATCTGTATAAACATGGAAATATCTACTCCGCTATCCCTATAAATATGGAAATATCTACACCGCTATCTCTATAAACATGGAAATGTCAACACCGCTATCTGTATAAACATGGAAATATCTACACCGCTATCTGTATAAACATGGAAATATCTACACCGTTATCTGTATAAACATGGAAATATCTAGACCGCTATCTGTATAAACATTCAAATATCTACATTGCTATCTGTAGAAACATGGAAATATCTACACCGCTATCTGTAGAAACATGGAAATATCTACACCGCTATCTGTATAAACATGGAAATATGTACTCCGCTATCTGTATAAATATGGAAATATCTACACCGCTATGTCTATAAACATGGAAATGTCTACACCGCCTTCTGTATAAACATGAAAATATCTACACTGCCATCTGTATAAACACGGAAATAACTACACCGCTATCTCTATAAACATGGAAATATCTACACTGCCATCTGCATATACATGGAAATAGCTACACAGTCATCTGTATTAACATGGAAACATCTACACCACTGTCTGTATAAACGTGGAAACATCTACGCTGCCATCGGTATATACATGGAAATATATACACAACCATCTCTATAAACATGGAAATATCTACAACGCTACCTCTATAAACATGGAAATATCCACACCGCTATCTGCATAAACATGGAAATATCTACACTGCCGTCTGTATACACATGGAAATATCTACACAGTCATCTGTATAAAGATGGAAATATCTACACCGTTATCTGTATAAACATGGAAATACCTACACCGCTATCTGTATAAAGGTGGAAATATCTACACCGCAATCTGTGGAAATATGGAAACACCTACACATCTGTCTCTGTAAATATGGAAATATCTACTCCGCTATCTATATAAACATGGTAATATCTACACCGCTGTCTGTATAAACATGGGAATATCTACACCATGATCTGTATAAAAATGGATATATCTACACCGCTATCTGTATAAACATGGAAACATCTACACCGCTATCTGTATAAACATGGAAATATCTACACCGATATCTGTATAAATATGGAAATATCTACACCGCTATCTCTATAAACATGGAAATGACAACACCACTATCTGTATAAACATGGAAATATCTACATGGCTATTTCTATAAATATGGAAATATCTACACCGCCATCTGCAAAAACATGGAAATACCTTCACAGTCATCTGTATAAACATAGAAATATCCACACCACTATCTGTATAAACACGGAAATATCTACAATGCCATCTGTATAAACATGGAAATATCTACACAGCCATCTCTATAAATATGGAAATATCTACATCGCTATCTGAATTAACATGGAAACAGCTAAACCGCTATTTGTATAACCATGGAAATATCTACACCGCCATCTGTAAAAATATGGAAATATCTACACAGTCATCTGTAGAAGCATGGAAATATCTACACCGCCATCTTTATACATATGGAAATATCTCCACCGCAATCTATATAAACATGGAAATATATACACCGCTATCTGTATAAACAAGGAAATATCTACACTGCCATCTGTATAAACATGGAAATAGCCACACCGCTATCTGTATAAATATGGAAATATCTACACCGCCATCTGAATAAACTTGGAAATATCTACACGGCTATCTGTATAAATATGGAAATATCTACACCGCTACCTCTATAAACATGGAAATATCTACACAGTTATCTGTATAAACATGGATATATCTACACCGCTATCTCTATAAACATGGAAATATCTACACCGCCATCTGTGTAAACATGGAAATACCTACACAGCCATCTCTATAAACATGGAAATATCTACACCGCCATTTGTGTAAACATGGAAATATGTACACAGTCATCTGTATAAACATGGAAATAACTACACCGCTATATGTATAAACATGGAAATACCCACACCGCTATCCGTATAAACATGGAAATATCTACACCGCTATCTGTATAAATATGGAAATATCCACACCGCTATCGCTATAAACATGGAAATGTCTACACAGCTATCCGTATAAACATGGAAATAACTACATGGCTATCTCTATAAACATGGAAATATCAACACCGCTATCTGCTTAAACATGGAAATATCTACACCGCTACCTGTATAAACATGGATATATCTACACCGCTATCTCTAGAAACATGGAAATATCTACACCGCTACCTGTATAAACTTGGAAATATCTACAAAGCTATCTGTATAAATATGGAAATATCTGCACTGCTATCTCTATAAATATGGAAATACCTACACCGCTATCTGTATGAACATGGAAATATGTACACCACTATCTGTATAAACATGGAAATACCTACACCACCATCTGTATAAACATGGAAATATCTACACAGTCATCTCTATAAACATGGAAATATCGACACCACCATCTGCTTAAACATGGAAATATCTACACTGCCATCTCTATGCACATGGAAATATCTACAAAGCCATCTGCATTGACATGGAAATATCCTCACCGCCATCACTATAAACACGGAAATACCTACACCACTATCTCTATAAACATGGAAATATCTACACCGCCATCTCTATACACGTGGAAATATCTACACCGCCATCTCTATAAACCTGAAAATATCTGCACCGTGATCTCCATAAACATGGAAATATCTACACCACCATCTGTATAAACACGGAAATATCTACACCGCTATCTGTAAAAACATGGAATTATCTACACTGCCATCTCTATAAAGATGGAAATAACAACACTGCGAACTGTATAAACATGGAAATATCTACAATGCTAGTTGTATAAACATGGAAATACGAACACCACTATCAGTATAAACATGGAAATATCTACACCGCTATTTGTATAAACATGGATATATCTCCACCGTTATCTGTATAAATATGGAAATATATACACCGCCATTTGTGTAAACATACAAATATCTACACAGTCATCTGTATAGACTTGGAAATACCTACACAGCCATCTGTATAAACATGGATGTATCTACACAGCTATCTCTATAAACAAGGAAATAGCTACACCGGTATCTCTATAAGCATGGAAATATCTACACCGCAATCTCTAGAAACATGGAAATATCTACATGGCCATGTATATAAACATGAAAGTATCTACACCGCCATCTCCATAAACATGGAAACATCTACACCGCCATCTGTAAAAATATGGAAATATCTACACAGTCATCTGTTGAAACATGGAAATGTCTACACCGCCATCTGTATACATATGGAAATATCTCCACCGCAATCTGTATAAACATGGAAATATCTACACAGCTATCTGTATAAACATGGAAATATCTACAAAGCTATTTGTATAGACATGGAAATACCTACAACGCAATCTGTACAAACATGGAAACATCTACACTGCTATCTGTATACACATGGAAATATCTACACCGCTATCTGTATAAACAAGGAAATATCTACACTGCCATCTGTATAAACATGGAAATAGCCACACCGCTATCTGTATAAATATGGAAATATCTACACCGCCATCTGAATAAACATGGAAATATCTACACGGCTATCTGTATAAATATGGAAATATCTACACAGCTACCTCTATAAACATGGAAATATCTACACAGCTATCTGTATAAACATGGAAGTATCTACACCGCGGTCTGTATAAACATGGAAATATCTACAATGCCATCTGTATACACATGGAAATATCTACACATCCATCTGTATAAACATGTAAATATCTACAGTGCTATCTCTATAAACCTGTAAATATCCACACCGCCATCTCTATAAACATGAAAATATCTACACTGCGATCTCCATAAACGTGGAGTTAACTACTTCGCCGTCTTTATAAACATGGAAACATCTACACCGCCAACTGTGTGAGTAAGGAAATATCTACAATGCCATCTTTATAAAGATATAAATATCTGCACCGCGAGCTCTATAAACATGGAAATATCTACATCGCTATCTGTATAAACGTGGAAATACCAACACCGCTATCGGTATAAACATGGAAATATCTACAACGCCATCTATATAAACATGGAAATATTTACACCGCTATGTCTATAAACATGGAAATACCTACACCGCTAACTCTATAAACATGGAAATATCTACACCGCTATCTGTATAAACATGGAAATATCTACACCACTATCTGTATAAACATGGAAGTATCTACACCGCTGTCTGTATAAACATGGAAATATCTACAATGCCATCTGTATACACATGGAAATATCTACACATCCATCTGTATAAACAGGTAAATATCTACAGTGCTATCTCTATAAACCTGGAAATATCCACACCGCCATCTCTATAAACATGAAAATATCTACACTGCGATCTCCATAAACGTGGAATTAACTACTTCGCCATCTTTATAAACATGGAAACATCTACACCGCCATCTGTGTGAGTAAGGAAATATCTACAATGCCATCTGTATAAAGATATAAATATCTGCACCGCGAGCTCTATAAACATGGAAATATCTAAATCGCTATCTGTATAAATGTGGAAATACCAACACCGCTATCGGTATAAACATGGAAATTTCTACAACGCCATCTATATAAACATGGAAATATTTACACCGCTATGTCTATAAACATGGAAATACCTACACCGCTAACTCTATAAACATGGAAATATCTACACCGCTATCTGTATAAACATGGAAATATCTACACCGCTATCAGTATAAACATGGAAATATCTACACCGCGATCTGTATAAACATGGAAATATCTACACCGCGATCTGTATAAACATGGAAATATGTTCACCACGATCTGTATAAACATGGAAATATCTACACCGCTATCTGTATAAACATGGTAATATCTACACAACCATCTATATAAACATGGAAATATTTACACCGCCATCTGTATAAACATGGAAATATCTACAATGCCATTTGTAGAAAGATGGAAATATATACACCGCAATCTGTGTAAACATGGAAATATCAACTCCGATATCTGTAAAAACATGGAAATATCTACTCCGCTATCTGTATAAACACGGAAATATCTTCACCGCGATCTGTATAAACATGGAAATATCTACACCGCGATCTGTATGATCATGGATATATCTACACCGCTATCTGTATAAACATGGAAATATCTACACAGCTATCTCTATAAACATGGAAATATCTACACCGCCATCTGTAAAACATGGAAATACCTACAAAGTCATCTGTAAAAACATGGAAATGTCTACACAGCCATCTGTATAAACATGGAAATATCAACACAGCCATCTGTATATACATGGAAATATCTACACCGCTATCTGTATAAACATGGAAATATCTATACCGCTATTTGTATAAACAAGGAAATATCTACACCGTGATCTGTATAAACATGGAAATATCTACACCGCCATCTCTATAAACATGGAAATATCTACACCCATATCTGTATAAACATGGAAATATCCACACCGCTATCTCTATAAACATGGAAAAATCAACACCGCTATCTCTATGAACATAGAAATATCTACACCGCCATCTCTATAAACATGGAAATATCAACACCGCGATCTGTATAAACATGGAAATATCTACACCGCTATCTGTATAAACATGGAAATATCTCCACTGCTATCTCGATAAACATCGAAATATCTACACCGCCATCTGTATAAACATGAAAATATCTGCACTGCTATCTCTATAAACATGGAAATATCTACACCGCCATCTGTATAAACATGGAAATATCTACACAGCCAAGAGTACATACATGGAAATATCTACACCTCTATCTATATAAACATGGAAATAACTACACCGCTATAAGTATAAACATGGAAATATCTACACCGCCATGTACATATCCATGGAAATATCTGCGCCGCCATCTGTATAAACATGGAAATATCTACACAGTCATCTGTGTATAGATGGAAATACCAACATTGCCATCTGTACAAACATGGAAATATCTGCACCGCTATCTGTATAAACATGGAAGTATCTACAACGCGGTCGGTATAAACATGGAAATATCTACACCGCTATCTGTATAAACATGGAAATATCTACACCGTGATCTGTATAAACATGGAAATATTTACACCGCTATCTGTATAAACGTCGAAATTTCTACACCATTATCTGTATAAATACGGAAATGTCTACACCGCTATCTCTATAAACATGGAAATATGTACACCGCCATCTGTATAAACGTGGAAATACCTATACGGTCATCTGTGTAAACATGGAAATATCTACACCACCATCTGTATAAACATGGAAATATCTGCAATGCCATCTGTATACACATGGAAATACCTACACGGCAATCTGTGTATAGATGGAAACATCAACACCGCCATGTGTACAAACATGAAAATATCTACACTGCTATCTCTATAAACATGGAATTATCTACACTGCGGTCTGTATAAACATCAAAATATCTACAAGGGTATCTGTATAAACATGGAAATATCTCCACTGCTATCTCTATAAACTTGGAAATATCTACACCGCCATCTGTAAACATGGAAATATCTACAATGCCATCTGAAGAAAGATGGATATATCTACACCGCAATCTGTATAAATATGGAGATATCTGCATAGGCATCTGTATAAACATGGAAATATCTACACCGCAATCTCTATAAACATGGAAATATCTACACCGCCATCTGTATAAACATGGAAATATCTACAGCGCTATCTGTATAAACATGGAAATATCTACACCGCTATCTGTATAAACATGGAAATATCTACACCGCGATCTGTGCAAATATGGAAATAACTACACCGCTATCTCTGTAAAAATGGAAATATCTACACCGCTATCTTCAGAAACATGGATGTATCTACACCGCTATCTGTATAAACATGGAAATATCTACACAGCTATCTCCATAAACATGGAAATACCTACAACGCCATCTGTATAAACATGGAAATAACTACAAAGTCATCTGTATAAACATGGAAATATCTACACAGCCATCTGTAGAAACATGGAAATATCTACACAGCCATCTGTATATACATGGAAATATCTACACCGATATCTGTATAAACATGGAAATAACTAAACCGCTATTTGAATAAACAAGGAAATATCTACACCGCCATCTGTTTAAACATGGAAATATATACAGAGACATCTGTTCATACATGGAAATATCTACACCGCTATCTGTATAAACATGCTAATAACTACACCTCTATCTGTATAAATGTGGAAATATTTGAACTGCTATCCCTATAAACATGGTAATATCAACACCGCGATCTGTATAAACATGGAAATATCTACACCATGATCTGTATAAACATGGAAACATCTACACCGTGATCTGTATAAGCATGGAAATATCTACACCGCCATCTCTATAAACATGGAAATATCTACCCCGCTATCAATATAAACATGGAAATAACTGCAACGCTATCTGTGTAAACATGGAAATATCTACACCGCTATCCTTATAAACATGGAAATATCAACACCGCTATCTGTAAAAACATGGAAATATCTACACCGCTATCAATATAAACATGGAAATAACTGCAACGCTATCTGTGTAAACATGGGAATATTTACAAAGCTATCTGGGTAAACATGGAAATATCTACAACGCTATCTGTATAAAGATGGATATATCTACACTGCTATCTGTATAAATATGGAAGTATCTACACCACTATCCTCATAAACATGGAAATACCTACACCGCTATCTGTATAAACATGGAAATATCTACACCGCTATCACTATAAACATGGAAATATCAACACCGCTATCCTTATAAACATGGAAATATCTGCACCGCTATCTGTATAAACATGGAAATATCTACACCGCTAACTCTATAAACATGGAAATATCTACACCGCTATCTCTATAAACATGGAGATATCTACACCGCCATCTCTATAAACTAGGATATATCTACACCACCATCTGCATAAACATGGAAATATCTACACCGCTATCTGTATAAACGTGGAAATGTCTACAACGCTATTTGTATAAACGTGGAAATATCTACATCGATAAGTGTAAAAACTTGGAAATATCTCCACCGCTATCTGTATAAATGTGGAAATATCTACACCGCTATCTGCATAAACGTGGAAATGTCTACACCGCTAACTGTATAAACATGCAAAAACCTACAACGCTATCTGAGTAAACATGGAAATATCTACACAGCTATCTGTGTAAAGATGGATATATCTACACCGCAGTCTGTGCAAAGATGGAAATATCTACACTGGTATCTCTGTAAACATGGATATATCTACACTGCTATCTGTATAAACTTGGAAATATCTACACCGCTATCTGTCTAAACATGGAAATATCTGCACAGACATCTGTATAAACATGGAAATATCTACTCCGCTATCTGAATAAACATGGAGATATCTACACCGCTATCTGTATATATATGGAAATATCTACACCGCTATCTCTTTAAACATGGAAATATCTACACCGCTATCTCTATAAACAAGGAAATATATACACCGCTATCTCTATAAACATGGAAATATCTACACTGCCATCTGTATGAACATGCAAATATCCTCACAGTCATCTGTATAAACATGGAAATATCTACACCAACATCTCTATCAACATGGAAAAATCTACACTGCCATCTGTATACACATGGAAATATCTTCAAAGCCGTCTGTATAAACATGGAAGTATCTACACCGCTCTCTCTACAAACATGGAAATATCTACACCGCTGTCTGTATAAACATGGAAAGGTATACATCGCTATCTGTATAAACATGGAAATATCTTCACCGTTATCTCTATTAACTTCGAAACATCTACGCCACTATCTGTATAAACATGGAAATATCAACACCGCTATCTGTATGAATATGGAAATATCTACAACGCTATCTGTGTAAACATGGAAATAACTACACCGCTATCTATATAAATATGGAAACATTTACACCGCTCTCTCTATAGACACGGAAATACCTACACCACTATCTGTATAAACATGGAAATATCTACAACGCTAATTGTGTAATCATGGAAATATCTACACACCTATCTGTGTAAACTTGGAAATACCTACACCGCCGTCTGTATAAACATGGAAATATCTACAACACGATCTGTATAAATTTGGAAATATCAACACCGCTATCTCTACAAACATTGAAATACCTACACCACTGTATGTATTAATATGGAAATATCTACACCTCTATCTCTATAAACATGGAAATATCTGCACTGCCGTCTGTATAAACATGGAAATAACTACACAGTCGTCTGTATGAACATGGAAATATCTACACCACTATCTGTAAAAACATGGAAATATCTACACTGCCATCTGTATAAACATGGAATTATCTCCAAAGACATCTGTATAAACATGGAAATATCTACACCACTATCTGTATAAACGTAGAAATTGCCACACCGCTATCTGTATAAACATGGAAATATCTACACTGCCATCTGCATAAAGATGGAAATATCTACACCACAAACTGTATAAACATGGAAATCTCTACACCGCTATCTGTATAAACATGGAAATATCTACACCATTATGTCTATAAACATTGAAATACCAACACCGCCATCTCTATAAACATGGAATTATCTACACCGGTATCTATATAAACATAGAAATATCTACACAGCCATCTGTATAAAGATGGAAATATCTACGACGCCATCTGTATAAAGCTAGGAATATCTACACTGCCATCTGTGGATAGATGGTAATTTCTACATCGCGATCTGTATAATCATGGAAATATCTACACAGCTATCTGTGTAAACATGGAAATATCTACACCACTATCTGTATAAACGTGGAAACACCTGCACCACGATCTGTATAAAAATGGAAATATCTACACCGCTATCTGTGTAAACATGGAAATATCTACACCGCTATGTGTATAAACATGGAAATTTCTACACGGCTAAGTCTATAAATATGGAAATATCTAAACTGCCTTCTGTATAAACATGGAAATAACTACACAGTCATCTGTATAAACATGGAAATATCTACACCGCCATCTCTGAAAACATGGAAATATCTACACCGCCATCTGTATAAACATGGAAATATCTACACCGCCATCTCTATAAACATGGAAATATCTCCACCGCTATCTGTATAAACATGGAAATACCTGCACCGCGATCTATATAAAAATGGAAATATCTACACTGCTATCTGTATAAACATGGAAATATCCACAAAGCTATCAGTGTAAACATGGAAATATCCAGACAGCTATCTGTATAAACATGGAAATATCAACAAAGCTATCAGTGTAAACATGGAAATATCCAGACAGGTATCTGTGTAAACATGGAAATATCTACACCGCTATCTATGTAAAGATGGAAATACCTACACCGCAATCTGTGCAAAAATGGAAATATCTACACCGCTATCTCAATAAAGATGTAAATATCTGCACTGCTTTCTGTATAAACATGGAAATATCTACACCACCATCTGTAAAAACATGGAAATACCTACACAGTCATCTGTATAAACATGGAAATATCTGCACCTCCATCTGTATAAACATGGAAATATCTACACGGCTATCTGCATAAACATGTAAATAACTACACTTCCATCTGTATAAAGATGGAAATATCTACACCGCGAGCTGTATAAACATGGAAATATCTACACCGCTATCCGTATAAACATGGACATAGCAACACAACTATCTCTATAAACGTGGAAATATCTACACCGCTATGTGTATAAACATGGAAATATCTGCCACGCTATTTCTATAAACATGGAAATAGGAACACTGCCGTCTTTATACACGTGGAAATATCTACACCGCTATCTCTATAAATACAGAAATATCTACACCGCCATCTACAAAACATGGAAATATCTACACCGCCATCTGCATAAACACGGAAATATCTACACCGCCATCTGCATAAATATGAAAATATCTGTACCGCCATCTGTATGAACATACAAATATCTTCACTGCCATCTGTATAAACATGGAAATAACTACACAGTTATCTGTATAAACATGGAAACATCTACACCACTAACTGTGTAAACAGGGAAATATCTACACCACAATCTGTGTAAAAAAGGAAATATCTACACCGCTATTTTTGTAAAGATGGAAATATCTACATCGCAATCTGTGCAAAGATGGAAATAACTAAACCGCTATCTGTGTAAACTTGGTAATATCTACACCACTGTCTCTATAAACATGGAAATATCCACACCGCTATCTGTATATACATGGTAAAATCTACACCGCCATCTGTAAAAACAAGGAAATATCTACACCGCAATCTGTATAAACATGGAAATACCTACACAATCATCTGTATAAACATGGTGACATCTACACAGCTATCTGTGTAAACATGGAATTATCTACACCACTATCTCTATAAAGATAGAAATATCTACACCGCCATATCTATAAACATGGAAATATCTACACCGCCGTCTGCATAAACATGGAAATTTCTACAACGCGATCTGTATAAACATGGAAATATCTACACCTCTACCTGTATAAACATGCAAATATCTATACCAATATCTGTATAAACATGGAAATATCTACACCGCTATCTGTATAAACTTAGAAATAACTCCACCGCCATCTGTATAAACAGGGAAATATCTCCATGGCCATCTGTATAAACATGGAAAGATCTCCACCGCTATCTGTATAAACATAGAAATATCTACAACGCTATCTGTATAAACATGGAAATATCTACAACACTATCTGTGTAAACATGGAAATATCTACACAGATATCTGTGTAAACATGGAAACATGTACACCGCTGTCTGTGTAAAGATGGAAATATCTACACCGCAATCTGTCCAAATATGGAGTTATCTTCACCGCCATCTCTGTAAACATGGAGGTATCTACACCGCTATCTGTATAAACATGGAAATATCTACACCATTATCTGTATAAACATGGAAATATCTACACCACTGTCAGTATAAACATGGAAATATCTACACCGTCTTTATAAACATGGAAATATCTACTCCGCCATCTGAATAAACTTGGAAATATCTACACCGCTATCTGTATAAATATGGAAATACCTATACCGGTATCTCCATAAACATGGAAATATCGACACCACGATCTGTATAAACATGGAAATGTCTCCACCACTATTTGTATAAACATGGAAACATCTACACCGCTATCTGTATAAACATGGTAATATCTACACCGCTGTCTGTATAAACATGGAAATATCTACAACACTATCTGTGTAAACATGGAAATATCAACGCCGCTATCTGTATAAACATGAAAACACATACACCACGATCTGTATAAAAATGGATATATCTACACCACCATCTGTATAAACATGAAAATATCTGCACCGCCATCTGTATAAACATAGAAATATCTACACTGTCTTCTGTATTAACATGGAAATACCTACACAGATATCTGTATAATCATGGAAATATCTACACCACTATCTGTGTAAACATGGAAATATCTACACCGCAATCTGTGTAAACATGGAAATATCCACACCGCTATCTGTATATACATGGAAATATCTACACAGCCATCTGTAAAAACATGGAAATATCTACACCGCAATCTGTATAAACATGGAAATACCTACACAATCATCTTTATAAACATGGTGACATCTACACAGCTATCTGTCTACTCATGGAACTATCTACACCGCTATCAGTATAAACATGGAAATATCTACAACGCTATCTGTGTAAACTTGGAAATGTCTACACAGCTATCTGTGTAAACATGGAAATATCTACACCGCTATTTTTGCAAAGATGGAAATATCTGTACCGCAATCTGTGCAAACATGGAAATATTTACACCGCTATCTCTATAAACATGGAAATATCTGCACCGGTATCAGTATAAATATGGAAATCTCTACACCGCTATCTCTATAAACATGGAAATATCTACACAGCCATCTGTATAAACATGGAAATATCTACACAGTCATCTGAATATACATGGAAATATCTACACCACCGTCTCTACAGACATGGAAATATCTACACTGCCATGTGTATACACATGGAAATATCCACACAGCCATCAGTATAAACTTGGAACCATCTGCACCGGTATGTCTATAAACATGGAAAGATCTAAACTGCTATCTGTATAAACATGGAAATAACTACGCCGCTATATGCATAAACATGGAAATACCTACACTGCCATCTGTATAAACATGGAAATACCTGCACCGCGAGCTGAATAAACATGGAAATGTCTACACCGCTATGTGTATAAACATGGAAATACCAACACCACTATCTGTATAAGCATGGAAATATGTACACAGCTATCTGAGTAAACATGGAAATACCTACAACACCATCTCTATAAACATGGAATTATCTACACCGCTATCTCTATAAACATAGAAATATCTACACTGCCATCTCTATATACATGGAAATATCTACACCGCCATCTGCATAAACATGGAAATATTTACACCGCGATCTGTAAAAACATGGAAACATCTACACCGCTATCTGTATAAACATGGAAATATCTACACCGCTGTCTGTATAAACATGGAAATATCTACAACACTATCTGTGTAAACATGGAAATACCTACATAGCTATCTGTGTAAACATGGAAATATCTACACCGCTATCTGTATAAACATGGAAACATATACACAACGATCTGTCTAAAAATGGAAATATCTACACCGCTCTCTCTGTAAAGATGGAAATATCTACGCCGCTCTCTGCATAAACATGGAATAACCTACAATGACATCTGTATAAACATGGAAATATCTACACCGCGAGCTGAATAAACATGGAACTGTCTACACCGCTATTTGTATAAACATGGAAATATCAACGCCACTATCTGTATAAACATAGAAATATCTACATCGCCATCTGAATAAACATGGAAATATCTACACCACTATTTTTATAAACATGGAAATACCTACACCACCATCTCTATAAACATGGAATTATCTACACCGCTATCTCTATAAACATAAAAATATCTACACCGCCATCTCTATATACATGGAAATATCTGCACCACCATCTGCATACACATGGAAATATCTACACCTCGATCTGTATAAACATGGAAATATCTACACCTCTACCTGTATAAACATGCAAATACCTACACCGCCATCTGTATAAAGATGGAAATATCTCCACGGCCATCTGTATAAACATGGAAAGATCTACACGGCTATCTCTATAAACATGGAAATATCTACACCGCTACCTGTGTAAACATGGAAATATCTGCACCGCTGTCTGTATAAAAAAGGAAATATCTACACCGCCATCTGTAGAAACATGGAAATATCTACACCGCAATCTGTAGAAACATGGAAATACCAACACCGCTATCTGTAGAAATATGGAAATATCTACACCGCCATCTCTATAAACATGAAAATATCTACATCGACATCTTCAGAAACATGGATGTATCTTCATCGCCATCTGTATAAACTTGGAAATATATACACCACTATCTATATAAACATGGAAATATCTTCACTTCTATCTGTATAAACATGGAAATATCTACACCGCCTTCTGTATAAAGATGGAAATATCTACACAGCCATCTGTATATACATGGAAATACCTACACCGCTATCTATATAGACATGGAAATATCTACACCGCTATCTGTTTAAACATGGAAATATCTCAACTCCCATTTGCATAAAGATGGAAATATCTACACCGTGAGCTGTATAAACATGGAAATATCTACACCGCTATCTGTATAAACATGGAAGTAGCAACACAGCTATCTGTATAAACATGGAAATATCTGCACCGCTATCTCTATAAACATGAAAATACTTACACCACCATCTCTATAAACATGGAAATATCTACACCGCCATCTGCATAAACATGGAAATATCTACACAGACATCTGTATAAACATGGAAACACCTACAAAATCATCTGTATAAACATGGAAATATCTACACCGCCATCTGTATAAACATGGAAATAACTACACGGTCATCTGTGTATAGATGGAAATATCAACACCGCCATCTGTACAAACATGGAAATATCTACACCGCGGTCTGTATAAACATGGAAATATCTACACCGCTATCTGTACAAACATGGAAATATCTACACCGCGGTCTGTATAAACATGGAAATATCTACACCGCTATCTGTATAAACATGGAAATATCTACACCACTATCTTTATAAACATGGAAATATCTACACCGCTATGTCTATAAACATGGAAATACCTACACCGCTATCTCTATAAACATGGAAATATCTACACCGCTATGTGTATAAACATGGAAATATCTCCACCGTTATCTGTATAAACATGGAAATATCTACAGCACCGTCTCTATAAACATTGAAATATCTACACGGCCATCTGTTAAAACATGGAAATATCTACACATTCATCTGAATAAACATGGAAATATCTACACCGCAAGCTGTATAAACATGGAAATATCTACACCGCTATCTGTATAAATATGAAATACCTAAACCGCGATCTCTTTAAAAATGGAAATATCTACACTGCTATCTGTATAAACATGGAAATATCCTCACTGCTATCTCTATGAACATGGATATATCTACACCGCTATCTCTATAAACATGGAAATATCTACACCGCCACTTCTATAAACATGGAAATATCTACACCGCCATCTGTATAAACATGGAAATACTTAAAAAGTCATCTGTATAAACATGGAAATATCTACACAGCCATCTGTATATACATGGAAATATCTACACCGCTATCTGTATAAACATGGAAATAACTGCACCGCTATTTGTATAAACAAGGAAATATCTACACCGCCATCTGTTTAAACATTGAAATATATACACAGACATCTCTTTATACATGGAAATATCTACACCGCTATCTGTATAAACATGCTAATAACTACACCGCTATCTGTATAAATGTGGAAATATTTGCACCGCTATCCCTATAAACATGGTAATATCAACACCGCAATCTGTATAAACATGGAAATATCTACACCATGATCTGTATAACATGGAAATATCTACACCGCGATCCGTATAAACATGGAAATATCTACACCATGACCTATATAAACATGGAAATATCTACACCGCCATCTCTATGAACATGGAAATATCTACACCGCCATCTCTATAAACATGGAAATATCTACACCGCGATCAGTATAAACATGGAAATATCTATACTGCTATCTGTATAAACATGGAAATATCTCCACTGCTATCTCAATAAACATCAAAATATCTACACCGCCATCTATATAAACATGGAAATACTTACAAATTTATCTGTATGAACATGGAAATATCTACACCGCCATCTGTATAAACATACAAATATCTACACAGCCATGTGTATATACATGGAAATATCTACACCGCTATCTACATAAACATGGAAATAACTACACCGCTATCTGTATAAACATGGAAATATCTCCACTACTATCCCTATAAACATCGAAATATCTACACCGCCATCTGTATAAACATGGAAATACTTACAAACTTATCTGTATAAACATGGAAATATCTACACCGCCATCTGTATAAACATGGAAATATCTACAGCGCTATCTGTATAAACATGGAAATATCTACACCGCTATCTGCATAAACATGGAAATATCTACACTGCGATCTGTATAAACATGGAAATATCTACACCGCGATCTGTATAAACATGGATATATCTACACCACGATCTGTATAAACATGGAAATATCTACACCGCTATCTGTATAAACACGGAAATATCTGCACAGCTATCTCTATAAACATGGAAATATCTACACCGCCATCTGTATAAACATGGAAATACCTAAAAAGTCATCTGTATAAACATGGAAATATCTACACAGCCATCTGTATATACATGGAAATATCTACACCGCTATCTGTATAAACATGGAAATAACTACACCGCTATTTGTGTAAACAAGGAAATATCTACACCGCCATCTGTTTAAACATTGAAATATATACACAGACATCTGTTTATACATGGAAATATCTACACCGCTATCTGTATAAACATGCTAATAACTACACCGCTATCTGTATAAATGTGGAAATATTTGCACCGCTATCCCTATAAACATGGTAATATCAACACCGCAATCTGTATAAACATGGAAATATCTACACCATGATCTGTATAAACATGGAAATATCTACACGGCGATCCATATAAACATGGAAATATCTACACCGTGACCTATATAAACATGGAAATATCTACACCGCCATCTCTGTGAACATGGAAATATCTACAACGCCATCTCTATAAACGTGGAAATATCTACACCGCCATCAGTATAAACATGGAAATATCTATACTGCTATCTCTATAAACATGGAAATATCTCCACTGCTATCTCTATAAACATCGAAATATATACAAAGCCTTCTGTATAAACATGGAAATACCTACACAGTCATGTGTAGGAACATGGAAATATCTACACTGCCATCTGTATAAACATGGAAAAAACTACAATACCATCTGTATGCACATGGAAATATCTACACAGACATTAGTATAAATATGGAAATATCTACACCGCCATCTGTATAAACATGGAAATATCTACACTGCCATCTGTAGAAAGATGGAAATATCCACACCGCTATCTCTATAAACATGGAAATATCAACACCGCTATCTCTATGAACATGGAAATATCTACACCGCCATCTCTATAAACATGAAAATATCTACACCGCCATCTCTATAAACATGAAAATATCTACACTGCCATCTCCATAAACATGGAACTAATTACTCCGCAATCTGTATAAACATGGAAACATCTACATCGCCATCTGTGTGAATAAGGAAATACCTACAATATCATCTGTATAAAGTTATAAATATCTGCACCGCGAGCTGTATAGACATGGAAATATCTACATCGCTATCTGTATAAACGTGAAAATACGAACACCGCTATCGGTATAAAAATCGAAATATCTACAACGCCATCTATATAAACATGGAAATATCTACACCGCTATGTCAATAAACATGGAAATACCTACACCGCTATCTCTATAAACATGGAAATATCTACACCGCTATCTGTATAAACATGGAAATATCTACAACGCTATCTGTATAAACATGGAAATATCTACACCGCGATCTGTATAAACATGGAAATATCTACACCGCGATCTGTATAAACATGGAAATATCTTCACCACGATCTGTATAAACATGGAAATATCTACACTGCTATCTGTATAAACATGCTAATATCTCCACCACCATCTATATAAACATGGAAATATTTACACCGCCATCTGTATAAACATGGAAATATCTACAATGCCATCTGCAGAAAGACGGAAATATCTACACCGCAATCTGTGTAAACATGTAAATATCTACACCGATATCTGTAAAAACATGGAAATATCTACAACGCTATCTGTATAAACATGGAGATATCTACACCGCGATCTGTATAAACATGGAAATATCTACACCGTGATCTGTACAAACATGGAAATATTTACACCGCTATCTGTATAAACATGGAAATATCTACACAGCTATCTCAATAAACATGGAAATATCTACACCGCCATCTGTATAAACATGGAAATACCTACAAAGTCATCTGTATAAACAAGGAAATATCTACACAGCCATCTCTATAAACATGGAAATATCTACACAGCCGTCTCTATATACATGGAAATATCTACACCGCTATCTGTATAAACATGGAAATAACTATACCGCTATTTGTATAAACAAGCAAATATCTACACCGTGTTCTGTATAAACAAGCAAATATCTACACCGCCATCTCTATAAACCTGGAAATATCTACACCCCTATCTGTATAAACATGGAAATATCCACACCGCTATCTCTATAAACATGGAAAAACCAACACCGCTATCTCTATGAACATGGAAATATCTACACCGCCTTCTCTATAAACATGGAAATATCTACACCACGATCAGTATAAACATGGAAATATCTACACCGCCATCTGTATAAACATGGAAATACTTACAAAGTTATCTGTATAAACATGGAAATACCTACACCGCCATCTGTAAAAACATGGAAATATCTAAACAGTCATCTGAATCAACATGGAAATATCTACACCACCATCTGTATAAACATGGAAATACCTACAATACCATCTGTATACACATGGAAATATCGACATGGCCATCTGTATAAACATGGAATTGTCTACACTGCCATCTGTAGAAAGATGGAAATATCTAAACTGCTACCTCTATAAATATGGAAATATCTACGCCGCCATCTCTATAAACATGAAAATATCTACACTACCATCTCCATAAAGATGGAACTATCTACTCCGCCATGTGTATAAACACGGAAATATCTACACCACCATCTGTGTAAACATGGAAATATCTACACTGCCATCTGCATGTCCATGGAAATATCTACGCCACCATCTGAATAAACATGGAAATATCTACACGGCCATCTGTGTATAGATGGAAATATCAACACCGCCATCTGTACAAACATGGAAATATCTACACCGCTATCTCTATAAACATGGAAATATCTGCACTGCCATCTGTAAAAACATGGAAATACCTATACAGTCATCTGTATAAACATGGAAATATCTAGAATGCCATCTGTATACACATGGAAATATCTACACAGCCATCTGTAAAAACATGTAAATATTTACACTTCTATCTCTATAAACATGGAAATATCTACACCGCCATCTCTGTAAACATGAATATATCTACACTGCCATCTCCATAAACATGGAACTAACTACTCCGTGATCTGTATAAACATGGAAACATCTACACCGCCATCTGTGTGAATAAGGAAATATCTACAATACAATCTGTATAAAGATATAAATACCTGCACCGCGAGCTGTATAAACATGGAAATATCTACATCGCTATCTGTATAAACGTGGAAATACCAACACCGCTATCGGTATAAACATAGAAATATCTACAACGCCATCTATATAAACATGGAAATATCTATACCGCTATTTCTATAAACATGGAAAAACCTACACCGCAATCTCTATAAACATGGAAATATCAACACCGCGATCTGTATAAACATGGAAATATCTACACCGCGATATGTATAAACATGGAAATATCTACACCGCTACCTGTATAAACATGGAAATATCTACACCGCTACCTGTATAAACATGGTAATATCTACACCACCATCTATATAAACGTGGAAATATCTATACCGCCATCTGTATAAACATGGAAATATCTACAATGCCATCTGTAGAAAGATGGAAATATCTACACCGCAATCTGTGTAAACATGGAAATATCTACACCGATATCTGTAAAAACATGCAAATATCTACACCACTATCTGTATAAACATGGAAATATCCACACCGCTATCTCTATAAACATGGAAAAATCAACACCGCAATCTCTATGAATATGGAAATATCTATACAGTCTTCTCTATAAACATGGAAATATCTACACCACGATCAGTATAAACATGGAAATATCTACACCGCTATCTGTATAAACATGGAAATATCTCCACTGCTATCTCTATAAACATCGAAATATCTACACCGCCATCTGTATAAACATGGAAATACTTACAAAGTTATCTGTATAAACATGGAAATATCTACACCGCCATCTGTATAAACATGGAAATATCTACACAGCCATGTGTATAGGCATGGAAATATCTACAACGCTATGTGTATAAACATGGAAATATCTATGCCGCCATCTACATATCCATGGAAATATCTGCGCAGCCATCTGTATAAACATGGAAATATCTACACGGTCATCTGTGTATAGATGGAAATATCAACACCGCCATCTGTACAAACATGGAAATATCTGCACCGCTATCTGTATTAACATGGAAATATCTACACTGCGGTCTGTATAAACATGGAAATATCTACACCGCTATCTGTATAAACATGGAAAAACCTACACAGCTATCTCTATAAACATCTAAATATATACACCGTGATCTGTATAAACATGGAAATATTTACACCGTTATTTGAATAAACATGTAAATTTCTACACCGTTATCTGTATAAATATGGAAATATCTTCACCGCTATCTCTATAAACATGGAAATATCTACACCGCCATCTGTATAAACATGGAAATACCTATACAGTCATGTGTGTAAACATGGAAATACCTACACCACCATCTGTATAAACATGGAAATATCTACAATGCCATCTGTATACACATGGAAATACCTACACGGCAATCTGTGTATAGATGGAAACATCAACACCGCCATCTGTACAAGCATGTAAATATCTACACTGCTATCTCTATAAACATGGAAATATCTACACTGCGGTCTGTATAAACATGGAATTATCTACACCGGTATCTGTATAAACATGGAAATACCTACACCATGATCTGTATAAACATGGAAATATATTCACCGCTATCCGTATAAACATGGAAATATCTGCACTGCTATCTCTATAAACATGGAAATATCTACAAAAAATCTGTATAAACATGGAAATACCTACACAGTCATGTGTAGGAACATTTAAATATCTACACTGCCATCTGTATAAACATCGAAATACCTACACCGCCATCTGTATAAACATGGAAATATCTAAACCGCTATCTGTATAAACATGGAAATATCTACACCACCATCTACAAAAACATGGAAATATCTACACCGCCATCTGTATAAACATGGAAATATCTACACCGCCATGTGCAGAAAGACGGAAATATCTGCACCACAATCTGTGTAAACATGGAAATATCTACACCGATATCTGTAAAAACATGGAAATACCTACACCGCTATCTGTATAAACATGGAGATATCTACACCGTGATCTGTATAAACATGGAAATATCTACACCGAGATCTGTATAAACAAGGAAATATCTACACCGCTATCTGTATAAACATGGAAATATCTACACCGCTATCTCTATAAACATGGAAATAACTACACCGCTATTTGTATAAACAAGCAAATATCTACACCGTGATCTGTATAAACATGGAAATATCTACACCGCCTTCTCTATAAACATGGAAATATCTACACCACTATCTGTATAAATATGGAAATATCCACACCGCTATCTCTATAAACATGGAAAAATCAACACCGCTATCTCTATGAACATGGAAATATCTACACCGCCATCTATATAAACATGGAAATATCTACACCACGATCAGTATAAACATGAAAATATCTACACCGCTATCTGTATAAACATGGAAATATCTCCACTGCTATCTCTATAAACATCGAAATACCTACACTGCCATTTGTATAAACATGGAAATACTTACAAAGTTATCTGTATAAACATGGAAATATCTACAACGCCATCTGTATATACATGGAAATATCTACACCGCTATGTATATAAAGATGGAAATAACTGCACCGCTATCTGTATAAACATGGAAATATCTACACCGCCATCTACTTATCCATGGAAATATCTGCGCCGCCAACTGTATAAACATGGAAATGTCTACATGGTCCTGTGTGTATAGATGGAAATATCAACACCGCCATCTGTACAAACATGGAAATATCTGCACCGCTATCTGTATAAACATGGAAATATCTACATCGCGGTCTGTATTAACATGGAAATATCTACACCGCTATCTGTAAAAACATGGAAATATCTACACCGCTATCTCTATAAACATGGAAATATCTACACCGTGATCTGTATAAACATGGAAATATTTACACCGCTATTTGTATAAACAGGGAAATTTCTACACCGTTATCTGTATAAATATGGAAATTTCTACACCGCTATCTCTATAAACATGGAAATGTCTACACCGCCATCTCTATAAACGTGGAAATATCTACACCGCCATCTGTATAAACATGGAAATACCTATACAGTCATCTGTGTAAACATGGAAATATCTACAGCACCATCTGTATAAACATGGAAATATCAACAATGCCATCTGTATACACATGGAAATACCTACACGGCAATCTGTGTTTAGATGGAAACATCAACACCGCCATTTGCACAAACATGGAAATATCTACACAGCTATCTCTATAAACATGGAATTATCTACACTGCGGTCTGTATAAACATGGAAAAATCTACACCGGTATCTGTAGAAACATGGAAATATCTACACCACGATCTGTGTAAACATGGAAATATATACATCACTATCTGTATAAACATGGAAATATCTCCACCGCTATCTCTATAAACATGGAAATATCTACAAAGCCTTCAGTATAAACATGGAAATACATACACAGTCATGTGTAGGAACATGGAAATATCTACACTGCCATCTGTATAAACATAGAAATATCTACACAGCCCTCTGTATAAATATGGAAATATCGGCATAGGCATCTGTGTAAACATGGAAATATCTGCACCGCTATCTGTATAAACATGGAAATACCTACACCGCTGTCTGTATAAACATGGAAATATGTACACCGTTATGTGTATAAACATGGAAATATCTCCACTGCTGTCTGTATAAACATGGAAATATCTCCACGGTTATCTGTTTAAACATTGAAATATCTACAGCGACATCTCTATAAACATTGAAATATCTACACTGCCATCTGTAAAAACATGGAAATATCTACACAGTCATCTGAATAAACATGGAAATATCTACACCACCATCCGTATATACATGGAAATACCTACAATACCATCTGTATACACATGGAAATATCTACACACACATCTGTATAAATATGGAAATATCTACAAGGCAATCTGTATAAACATGGAAATATCTACACTGCCATCTGTAGAAAGATGGAAATATGTACACCGCTATCTCTATAAATATGGAAATATCTACACCGCCATCTCTATAAACATGAAAATATCTACACTGCCATCTCCATAAAGATGGAAGTATCTACTCCGCCATGTGTATAAACACGGAAATATCTACACCACCATCTATGTAAACATGGAAATATCTACACCACTATCTGTATAAACATGGAAATATCTACGCGGCCATCTGTGTATAGATGGAAATATCGACAACGCCATCTGTACAAACATGGAAATATCTACACCGCTATCTCTATAAACATGGAAATATCTGCACTGCCATCTGTAAAAACATGGAAATACCTATACAGTCATCTGTATAAACATGGAAATATCTACAATGCCTTCTGTATACACATGGAAATATCTACACAGCCATCTGTATAAACATGTAAATATCTACACTGCTATCTCTATAAACATGGAAATATCTACACCGCCATCTCTATAAACATGAAAATATCTACACTGCCATCTCCATAAACATGGAACGAACTACTCCGCCATCTGTATAAACATGGAAATATCTACACCTCCATCTGTGTGAACAAGGAAATATCTACAATGCCATCTGCATAAAGATATAAATATCCGCACCGTGAGCTGCATAAACATGGAAATATCTACATCACTATCTGTATAAACGTGGAAATACCAACACCGATATCAGTATAAACATGGAAATATCTACAACGCCATCTATATAAACATGGAAATATCTACACCGCTATGTCTATAAACATGGAAATAACTACACCACCATCTGTATAAACATGGAAATATGTACAATGCCATCTGTATACACATGGAAATACCTACACGGCAATCTGTGTATAGATGGAAACATCAACACCGCCCTCTGTACAAACATGGAAATATCTACACCGCTATCTCTATAAACATGGAAATATCTACACTGCGGTCTGTATAAACATGGAAATATCTACACCGGTATCTGTATAAAAATGGAAATATCTACACCACGATCTGAATAATCATGGAAATATTTACACCACTATCTGTTTAAACATGGAAATATCTGCACCGCTATCTCTATAAACATGGAAATATCTACGAAGCCATCGGAATAAACATGGAAATACGTACACAGTCATGTGTAGGAACATGGAAATATCTACACTGCCATCTGTTTAAACATGGAAATATCTACACAGCCCTCTGTATAAATATGGAAATATCTGCATAGGCATCTGTATAAATATGGAAATATCTGCACCGCTATCTGTATCAACATGGAAATACCTACACCGCTGTCTCTATAAACATGGAAATATGTACACCGCTATGTGTATAAACATGGAAATATCTCCACTGCTGTCTGTATTAACATGGAAATATCTACACCGCTATCTGTATAAACATGGATATATCCACACAGCTATCTCTATAAACATGGAAAAATCAACACCGCTATCTCTATGAACATGGAAATATCTACACCGCCATCTCTATAAACATGGTAATATCTACACCGTGATCAGTATAAACATGGAAATATCTACACAGCTATCTGTATAAACATGTAAATATCTCCACTGCTATCTCTATAAACATCGAAATATCTACACCGCCATCTGTATAAACATGGAAATAGGTTCAAAGTTATCTGTATAAACATGGAAATATCTACACCGCCATCTGTATAAACATGGAAATATCTACACAGCCATGTGTATATACATGGAAATATGTATACCGCTATCTATATAAACATGGAAATAACTACACCGCTATTTGTATAAACATGGAAATATCTCCACAGCTTTCTCTACAAACATCGAAATATCTACACCGCCATCTGTACAAACATGGATATACTTACAAAGTTATCTTTATAAACATGGAAATATCGACACCACTCTCTATATAAACATGTAAATAACTACACCGCTATCTGTATATACATGGAAATATCTACACCGCCATCTGCATATCCATAGAAATATCTGCGCTGCCATCTGTATAAACATGGAAACATCTACATGGTCATCTCTGTACAGATGGAAATATCAACACCGCCATCAGTACAAACATGGAAATATCTGCACCGCTATCTGTATAAACATGGATATATCTACACCGCGGTCTGTATAAACATGGAAATATCTAAACAGCTATCTGTATAATCATGGAAATATATACACCGTTATCTCTATACACATGGAAATATCTACACCGTGATCTGTATAAACATGGAAATATTTACACCGATATCTGTATAAACATGGAAATTTCTGCACCGTTATCTGTATAAATATGGAAATATCTACAACGCTATCTCTATAAACATGGAAATATCTACACTGCCATTTGTAGAAAGATGGAAATATCTACACCGCCATCTGTATAATCTTGGAAATATCTACACCGCTATCTGTATAAACATGGAAAGATCTACACCGCGGTCTGTATAAACATGGAAATATCTACACCGTTATCTGTATAAATATGGAAATATCTATACCGCTATCTCTAGAAACATGGAAATATCTACACCGCCATCTGTATAAACATGGAAATATCTACACTGCTATCTCAATAAACATGGAAATATCTGCAATGCCATCTGTAAAAACATGGAAATACCTATACAGTCATCTGTATAAACATGGAAATATCTATACCACCATCTGTAGAAACATGGAAATATCTACAATGCCATCTGTATACACATGGAAATACCTACACGGCAATCTGTGTATAGATGGAAACATCAACACCGCCATCTGTAGAAACATGGAAATATCTACACCGCTATCTGTATAAACATGGAAATATCTACACTGCGGTCTGTATAAACATGGAAATTTCTTCACCGGTATCTGTATAAACATGGAAATATCTACACCGCCATCTGTATAAACATGGAAATATCTACACAGCCATGTGTATATACATGGAAATATGTACACCGCTATCTATATAAACATGGAAAAATCTACACCGCTATCTGCATAAACATGGAAATATCAACACCGCCATCTACTTATCCATGGAAATATCTGCGCCGCCATCTGTATAAACATGGAAATATCTACACGGTCCTCTGTGTATAGATGTAAATATCAACTCCGCCATCTGTATAAACATGGAAATATTTACACCGTGGTCTGTATAAACATGGAAATATCTAAAACGCTATCTGTATAAACATGGAAATATCTACACCGCTATCTCTATAAACATGGAAATATCTACACCGTGATCTGTATAAACATGGAAATATTTACACTGCTATCTGTATAAACATGGAAATATCTACACCGTTATCTGTATAAATATGGAAATATCTACACCGCTATCTCTATAAACATGGAAATATCTACACCGCCATCTGTATAAACATGGAAATATCTACACTGCTATCTCTATAAACATGGAAATATCTGCAATGCCATCTGTAAAAACATGGAAATACCTATACAGTCATCTGTATAAACATGGAAATATCTACACCACCATCTGTATAAACATGGAAATATCTACAATGCCATCTGTATACACATGGAAATACCTACACGGTAATCTGTGTTTAGATGGAAACGTCAACACCGCCATCTGTACAAACATGGAAATATCTACACCGCCATCTGTATAAACATGGAAATATCTACACCACCATCTGTATAAACATGGAAATATCTACAGCGCCATCTGTATAAAAATGGAAATATCTCCACTGCCATCTGTACACACATGGAAATATCTACACTGCCATCTGTATAAACATGGAAATATCTACACCGCTATCTCTATAAACATGGAAATATCTACACCGCTACCTTTATAAACATGGAAATATCTACACCGCTGTTCTGTATAAACAAGGAAATATCTACACAACCATCTGTAGAAACATGGAAATATCTACCCCGCAATCTGTATAAACATGGAAATAGCTACACCGCTATCTGTATATATATGGAAATGTCTACACCGCTATCTCTATAAATATGGAAATATCTACACTGCTTTCTCTATAAACATGAAAATATCTACACTGCTATCTCTATATACATGGAAATATCTACACCGCTATCTGTATATATATGGAAATATCTATACCGCTATCTCTATTAATATGGAAATATCTACACTGCTTTCTCTATAAACATGAAAATATCTACACTGCTATCTCTATATACATGGAAATATCTACACCTCCATCTCTGTAAACATGAAATTATCGACACCGCCATCTTCAGAAACATGGATGTATCTACACCGCTATCTGTTTAAACATGGAAATACCTACACCACTATCTGTATAAACATGGAAATATCTTCACTGCCATCAATATAAACTTGGAAATATCTACACCGTCATCTGTATAAAGATGGAAGTAACTACACCGCAATCTGTATAAATTTGGAAATAACTACACCGCTATCTCTATAGACAAGGAAATATCTACACAGCTACCTGTATAAACATGGAAATATCTACAGCGCTAGCTGTATCAACATGGAAATAACTACACCGCAATCTGTATAAACATGGAAGTATCTACAATGCTATCTCTGTAAACATGGAAATATCTACACAGATATCTGTGTAAACTTCGAAATATCTACACCGCTATCTGTGTAAATTTGGCAATACCTACACCGCAATCTGTGCAAAAATGGAAATACCTACTCCGCTATCTCTGCAAACATGGAAATATCTACACCACCATCTGTATAAACATGGAAATATCTACAATGCCATCTGTATACACATGGAAATACCTACACGGTAATCTGTGTTTAGATGGAAACGTCAACACCGCCATCTGTACAAACATGGAAATATCTACACCGCCATCTGTATAAACATGGAAATATCTACACCACCATCTGTATAAACATGGAAATATCTACAGCGCCATCTGTATAAAAATGGAAATATCTCCACTGCCATCTGTACACACATGGAAATATCTACACTGCCATCTGTATAAACATGGAAATATCTACACCGCTATCTCTATAAACATGGAAATATCTACACCGCTACCTTTATAAACATGGAAATATCTACACCGCTGTTCTGTATAAACAAGGAAATATCTACACAACCATCTGTAGAAACATGGAAATATCTACCCCGCAATCTGTATAAACATGGAAATAGCTACACCGCTATCTGTATATATATGGAAATATCTACACCGCTATCTCTATAAATATGGAAATATCTACACTGCTTTCTCTATAAACATGAAAATATCTACACTGCTATCTCTATATACATGGAAATATCTACACCGCTATCTGTATATATATGGAAATATCTATACCGCTATCTCTATTAATATGGAAATATCTACACTGCTTTCTCTATAAACATGAAAATATCTACACTGCTATCTCTATATACATGGAAATATCTACACCTCCATCTCTGTAAACATGAAAATATCGACACCGCCATCTTCAGAAACATGGATGTATCTACACCGCTATCTGTATAAACATGGAAATACCTACACCACTATCTGTATAAACATGGAAATATCTTCACTGCCATCAGTATAAACTTGGAAATATCTACACCGTCATCTGTATAAAGATGGAAATAACTACACCGCAATCTGTATAAATTTGGAAATAACTACACCGCTATCTCTATAGACAAGGAAATATCTACACAGCTACCTGTATAAACATGGAAATATCTACAGCGCTAGCTGTATCAACATGGAAATAACTACACCGCAATCTGTATAAACATGGAAGTATCTACAATGCTATCTCTGTAAACATGGAAATATCTACACAGATATCTGTGTAAACTTCGAAATATCTACACCGCTATCTGTGTAAATTTGGCAATACCTACACCGCAATCTGTGCAAAAATGGAAATACCTACTCCGCTATCTCTGTAAACATGGAAATATCTACACCGATATCTGTATAAACATGGAAATATCTACACTGCCATCTGTATAAACATGGAAATACCTACACCGCTTTCTCTATAAACAGGAAAATACCTACACTGCTATCTCTATATACATGGAAATATCTACATCTCCATCTCTGTAAATATGAAAATATCTACACCGCCATCTTCAGAAACGTGGATGTATCTACACGGCCATCTGTAAAAAAATGGAAATATCTACACCACTATCTGTATAAACATGAAAATAACTTCACTGCCATCTGCATAAACATGGAAACATCTTCACAGCCATCTGTAGAAAGATGGAAATATCTACACCTCAATCTGTATAAATACGGAAATAACTACACCGCTATCTCTATAGACATGGAAATATCTACACCGCTATCTGTATAAACAAGGAAATATCTACACTGCCATCTGCATAAAGATGGATATATCAACACCGCAAGCTGTATACACATGGAAATATCTACACCGCTATCTGTATAAACATGGAAATAACAACACCGCTATCTGTATAAACATGAAAATACCTTCACCGCTGTCTCTATAAATATGGAAATATGTACACTGCTATGTGTATAAACATGGAAATATCTCCACTGCTGTCTGTGTAAACATGGAAATATCTCCACCTTTATCTGTATAAACATGGAAATCTCTACATCGCCATCTCTATATACATTGAAATATCTACACTGCCATCTGTAAAAACATGGAAATATCTACACAGTCATTTGAATAAACATGGAAATATCTGCACCACCATATGTATAAACATGGAAATACCTACAATACCATCTGTATACACATGGAAATATCTACACAGACATCTGTATAAATATGGAAATATCTACACCGCCATCTGTATAAACATGGAAATATCTACACTGCTATCTGTAGAAAGATGGAAATATCTACACCGCTATTTCTATAAACATGAAAATATCTACAATGCCATCTCCATAAAGATGGAAGTATCTACTCCGCCAGGTGTATAAACACGGAAACATCTACTCCACCATCTGTGTAAACATGGAAATAACTACACCGCTATCTGTATAAACATGGAAATATCAACGCCGCCATCTGCATATGCATGGAAATATCTACGCCGCCATCTGTATAAACATGGAAATATCTACACGGCCATCTGTGTATAGATGGAAATATCAACACAGCCATCTGTACAAACATGTAAATATGTACACCGCTATCCCTATAAACATGGAAATATCTACACCGAAATCTTTGTAAATATGGAAATATCTACACCGCCATATGTGTAAACATGAAAATATCTTCACGGCCATCTTCAGAAACATGGCTGTGTCAACACCGCCATCTGTTTAAACTAGGAAATATATACACCACTATTAGTATAAAGATGGAAATATCTTCACTGCCATCTGTATAAAGATGGAAATATCTGCACTGCGAGCTGTATAAACATGAAAATATCTACACCGCTATCTGTATAAACATGGAAATACCAACACCGCTATCTGTACAAACATGGAATTATCTACACCTCTATCTGAGTAAACATGGAAATATCTGCACTGCTATCTCTATAAACATGGAAATACCTACATCACCATCTCTATAAACATGGAAATATCTTCACCGCTCTCCGTATAAACATGGAAATATCTACACCGCTGCCTGTATGAACCTGGAAAAATCTACACCGCTATGTGTATAAATATGGAAATATCTACACCGCTATCTCTGTAAACATGGAAATGTCTACACTGCTATCTGTATAAACATGGAAATATCTACATCGCTATGGATATAAACATGAAAATATCTACACTGACATCTGTATAAACATGGAAATACCTACACAGTCATCTGTATAAACATGGAAATATCTACACTACCATCTGTATAAACATGCAAATATCTACACGGAAATCTGTATAAACATGGAAATACCTAGACAGTCATCTCTATAAACATGGAAATATGTTCACCGCTATCTGTATAAACATCGAAATAACGACACTGCTATCTGTATAAACATGGAAATATCTGCACCGCTATTTTTTAAACATGGAAATATCTGCAACTCTATCTGTGTAAACATCGAAATTTCTACACGGCCATCTGTGTAAACATGGAAATATCTGCACCGCTATCTGTATACACATGGAAATATCTACACCACTATTTGAAAAACTTGGAAATTTCTACACCGCTCTCTGTATAAACGTGGAAATATCTACACCGATATCTGTATAAACATGGAAATATGTACACCGCTATCTTTATAAACAAGGAAATATCTACATCGCCATCTCTATAAACATGGAAATATCTCCACCGCCATTTGTATAAACATGGAAATATCTACACTGCTATCTGTATAAATACGGAAATATCTACACCGCAATCTCTATAAACATGGAAATATCTAAACCACTATCTTCATAAACATGGAAATATCTACAACGTTATCTCTATAAACATGGAAATATCTGCGCCACCATCTGTATAAACATGCAAATACCTACCCAGTCATCTGCATAAACATGGAAATATCTACACAACCATCTCTATAAACATGGAAATAACTGCACCACTATATCTATATACATGGAAATATCTACACAGCCATCTGTATGAACATGGAAATATCTTCAGCGCTGTCTCTATAAACATGGAAATATCTATACCGCTATCTGTGTAAACAAGGAAATATCTACACCGCTATCTGTATAAACATAGAAATATCTCCACCGCTCTCTGTATAAACATGGAAATATCTACAGAGCTATCTGGAAAACGTGGAAATATCTACAAAGCTATCTGTATAAACGTGGAAATATCTAAACCGCTATCTGTATAAATTTGGAAATATCTACACCGCTATCTGTATCAACATGGAAATAACTACACTGCTACCTGTATAAACATGTTAATATCTACAATGCTATCTCTGTAAACATGGAAATATCTACACAGTTATCTGCGTAAACTTGGAAATATCTACACCGCTATCTGCGTAAAGTTGGCAATATCTACACCGCAATCTGTGCAAAGATGGAAATATCTACTCCGCTATCTCTGTAATGGTGGAAATATCTACTCCGCTATCTGTATAAACATGGAAATACCTACACTGCCATCTGTCTAAACATGGAAATATCTACAGCGCCATCTGTATGAACATGGAAATATCTACAGCGCTATCTCTGTAAACATTGAAATATCTACACTGCCGTCTTTAAAAATATGGAATTATCTACCCAGTCATCTGTATAAACATGGATATATCTACAACACCATCTCTATAAACATGGAAATATCTACAATGCGATCTGTATTCACATGGAAATATCTACACAGTCATCTGTGTAAACATGGAAATATCTACACCGCTATCTCCATAAACATGGAAATACCTACACCGCTATCTCTATAAACATGGAAATATGTACACCGCCATCTGTATAAACATGGAAATACATACAAAGTTATCTGTATAAACATGGAAATATCTACACCGCCATCTGTATAAACATGGAAATATCTACACAGCCATCTGTTTATACATGGAAATATCTACACCGCCATCTGCATATCCATGGAAATATCTATGCTGCCATCTGTATCAACTTGGAAATATCTACACGGCCATCTGTGTATAGATGGAAATATCAACACTGACATCTGTACAAACATGGAAATATCTACACCGCTGTCTCTATAAATATGGAAATAACTACACTGCCATCTGTAAAAACATGGAAATACCTATACAGTCATCTGTATAAACATGGTTATCTCTACACCGCCATCTGTATAAACATGTAAACATCTAAGCCATTATCTGTATAAAGATGGAAATATCTACACCGCTATGTGTATAAACATGGAAATATCTACACTGCGATCTGTATAAACATGGAAATATCTACACCGCTATCTGTATAAACATGGAAATATCTACACAGCTATCTCTATAAACATGGAAATATCTACACCGCTATCTGTATAAACTTGGAAATACAAACAAAGTCACCTGTATAAACATGGAAATATCTACACAGCAATCTGTATAAACATGGAAATATCTACACCGCCATCTGTATATACATGGAAATATCAACACCGCTATCTGTATAAACATGGAAATAACTACACCGCTATTTGTATAAACAAGGAAATATCTACAGCGTGATCTGTATAAACATGGAAATATCTACACCGCTATTTGTATAAACAAGGAAATATCTACACCGCTATCTGTATAAACATGGAAATAACTACACCGCTATTTGTATAAACAAGGAAATATCTACACCGTGATCTGTATAAACATGGAAATAACATCGCTATTTGTATAAACAAGGAAATATCTACACCGCCATCTGTTTAACATGGAAATATATACACAGACATCTGTTTATACATGGAAATATCTACACCACTGTCTGTATAAACAAGCTAATAACTACACCGCTATCTGCATAAATGTGGAAATATTTGCACCGCTATCCCAATAAACATGGTAATATCAACACCGCGATCTCTATAAACATGGAAATATCTACACAATTATCTGTATAAACATGGAAATATCTACACCGCGATCTGTATAAATATGGAAATATCTACACCGTGATCTGTATAAACATTGAAATATCAACACCGCCATCTCTATAAACATGGAAATATCTACAACCTTATCTGTGTAAACATGGAATTATCCACACCGCTATCTCTATAAACATGGAAAAATCAACACCGCTATCTCTATGAACATGGAAATATCTACACGGCCATCTCTATAAACTTGAAAATATCTACACCGCGATCAGTATAAACTTGGAAATATCTACACCGCTATCACTATAAACATGGAAATATTTCCACTGCTATCTCTATAAACATCGAAATATCTACACCGCCATCTGTATAAACATGGAAATAATTACAAAGTTATCGGTATAAACATGGAAATATCTACACCGCCATCTGTATAAACATGGAAATGTCTACACAGCCATGTGTATATACATGGAAATATCTACACCACTATCTATATAAACATGGAAATAACTACACCGCTATCTGTATAAACATGGAAATATCTACACCGCCATCTATATATCCATGGAAATATTTGCGCCGCCGTCTGTATAAACATGGAAATATCTACACTGCGGTCTGTATAAACATGGAAATATCTAAACCGCTATCTGTATAAACATGGAATTATCTACACCGCTATCTCTATAAACATGGAAATATCTACACCGTGATCTGTATAAACATGGAAATATTTACACTGCTATCTGTATAAACATGGAAATATCTACACCGTTATCTGTATAAATATGGAAATACCAGCACAGTCATGTGTAGGAACATGGAAATATCTACACCGCGATCTGTATAAACATGGAAATATCTACACTGCGATCTCTATAAACATGGAAATATCTACAAAGTCATCTGTATAAACATGGAAATATCTACACAACTATCTCTATAAACATGGAAATATCTACACCGCAATCTGTATAAACATGGAAATACCTACAAAGTCATCTGTATAAACATGGAAAGATCTACACAGCCATCTGTATAAACATGGAAATATGTACACAGCCGTCTGTATATACATGGATATATCTAAACCGCTATCTGTATAAACATGGAAATAAATACACCGCTATTTGTATAAACAAGGAAATAGCTACACCACCATCTGTTTAAACATGGAAATATCTACACAAACATCTGTTTATACATGGAAATATCTACACCGCTATCTGTATAAACATGGAGATATCTGCACTGCCATCTGTAAAAACATGGAAATAGCTATACAGTCATCTGTATAAACATGGAAATGTCTACGATGCCATCGTATACACATGGAAATATCTACACAGCCATCTATATATACATGTAAATATCTACACTGCTATCTCTATAAACATGGAAATATCTACACCGCCATCTCTATAAACATGAAAATATCTACTCTGCCATCTCCATAAACATGGAACTAACTACTCCGCCATCTGTATAAACATGGAGACTTTTACACCGCCATCTGTGTGAATAAGGAAATATCTACAATGCCATCTGTATAAAGATATAAATATCTGCACCACAAGCTGTATAAACATGGAAATATCTACATCGCTATCTGTATAAACGTGGAAATACCAACACCGCTATCTGTATAAACATGGAAATATCTACAACGCCATCTATATAAACATGGAAATATCAACACCGCTAAGTCTATAAACATGGAAATATCCACACCGCCATCTGCATATCCATGGAAATATCTACAACGCCATCTGTATAAAGATGGAAATATCTACACGGCAATCTCTGTACAGATGGAAATATCAACACCGCCACCTGTACAAACATGGAAATATCTACACCGCTATCTGTATAAGCATAGAAATACCTACACTGCAGTCTGTATAAACATGGAAATATCTACACCAGTATCTGTACAAACATGGAATTATCTACACCACGATCTGTATAAACATGGGAATATTTACACCGCTATCAGTATAAACCTGGAAATATCTACACTGCTATCTCTATAAATATGGGAATATCTACACCGCCATCTGTATAAATATGGAAATAACTACACAGTCATGTGTAGGAACATGGAAATATCTACACCACCGTTTGTATAAAGATGGAAATATCTACAACATTATCTGTATAAACATGGAAATATGTACAGCACTCTCTGAATAAAGATGGAAACATCTACACTGCTATCTGTAAAAACATGGAAATATCTACACCACTATCTGTATAAACATGGAAATATCTACACTGCTATCTCTATAAACATGGAAATATCTACACCGCCATCTCTATTAACATGGAAATATCTACACAGTCATCTGTATCAACCTGGAAATATCTCCAATGTCATCTATATAAACATGGAAATATCTACAGAGAACTCTGTATAAACATGGAAATATCGGCACAGCCATCTGTATAAACATGGAAATATCTACACCGCTATCTGTATAAACATGGAAATATCTACACCGCTATGTGTATTAACGTGGAAATATCTCCATTCCTAACTGTATAAACATGGACATATCTCCACCGCAATCTGAATAAACATGAAAATATCTACACCGCTATCTCTATAAACATGGAAACATCTACACTGTCATCTGTACAAACATGGAAATATCTACACAGTCATCTGTAGAAATATGGAAATATCTACACCGCTATCTCTATAAACATGGAAATAACTACACCGCTATCTCTATAAACGTGGAAATATCTGCACCGCTATCTCCATCAACATGGAAGTATATACAACGCCATCTCTTTAAACATGGAGATATCTACAACACCATCTACATAAACAAGAAAATATCTACATTGCCATCTACATAAACATGGAAATATCTACACCGCCATCTCTATAAACATGGAAATATCTACACTGCCATTTGTAGAAAGATGGAATTATCTACACCGCCATCTGTATAAACGTGGAAATATCTACACCGCTATCAGTATAAACTTGGAAATATCCACACCGCAATTTGTATAAACATGGAAATATCTACACAACTATCTGTTTAAATATGAAATAGCAAAACCGCTATCTCTATAAAAATGGAAATATCTACACTGCTATCTGTATAAACATGGAAATATCCTCACTGCTATCTCTATGAACATGGATATATCTACACCGCTATATCAATGAACATGGAAATATCTACACCGCCATCTCTATAAACATGGAAATATCTACACCGCCATCTGTATAATCATGGAAATATCTACACCGCTATCTGTATAAACATGGAAATATATACACCGCTATCTGTATAAACATGGAAATATCTACACTGCGATCTGTATAAACATGGAAATATCTACACTGCGATCTGTATAAACATGGAAATAGCTTCACCACGATCTGTATAAACATGGAAATATCTACACCGCTATCTGTACAAACATGGTAATATATACACCACCATCTATATAAAGATGGAAATATCTACACCACCATCTGTATAAACATGGAAATATCTACAATGCCATCTGTAGAAACATGGAAATATCTACACCGCAATCTGTGTAAACATGGAAATATCTACACCGATATCTGTAAAAACATGCAAATATCTTCACCGATATCTGTATAAACATGGAAATATCTACACTGCGATCTGTAAAACATGGAAATATCTACAATGCCATCTGTACAAAGATGGAAATATCTACACAGTTATCTGTAGAAACATGGAAATATCTACACCGCAATCTCTATAAACTTGGAAATAACTACACCGCTATCTCTAAAAACATGGAAATATCTACACCGCTATCTCCATCAACATGGAAATATATACACCGCCATCTCTTTAAACATGGAGATATCTACTATGCCATCTGTACAAACATGGAAATATCTACACAGTTATCTGTAGAAACATGGAAATATCTACACCGCTATCTCTATAAACATGGAAATACCTACCCCGCCATCTGTATAAACATGGAAATACCTACAAAGTCATCTGTATAAACATGGAAATATCTACCCAGCCATCTGTATAAACATGGAAATATCTACACAGCCATCTGTATATACATGGAAATAACTACACAACTATTTGTATAAACAAGGAAATATCTACACCGCCATCTGTTTAAACATGGAAATATATACACAGACATCTGTATAAACATGGAAATACCTACACCGCCATTTCTATAAACATGGAAATATCTACACCGCCATCTGTATAAACATGGAAATATCTACAGCGCTATCTGTATAAACATGGAAATATCTACACCACTATCTGTATAAACATGGAAATATCTACACTGCGATCTGTATAAACATGGAAATACCTACACCGCGATCTGTATAAACATGGATATATCTACACCACGATCTGTATAAACATGGAAATATCTACACCGCTATCTGTATAAACACGGAAATATCTGCACAGCTATCTCTATAAACATGGAAATATCTACACCGCCATCACTATAAACACGGAAATAACTGAAAAGTCATCTGTATAAACATGGAAATATCTACACAGCCATCTGTATATACATGGAAATATCTACACCGCTATCTGTATAAACATGGAAATAACTACACCGCTATTTGTATAAACAAGGAAATATCTACACCGCCATCTGTTTAAACATTGAAATATATACACAGACATCTGTTTATACATGGAAATATCTACACCACTATCTGTATAAACACGCTAATAACTACACCGCTATCTGTATAAATGTGGAAATATTTGCACCGCTATCCCTATAAACATGGTAATATCAACACCGCAATCTGTATAAACATGGAAATATCTACACCATGATCTGTATAAACATGGAAATATCTACACCGCGATGCGTATAAACATGGAAATATCTACACCGTGACCTATATAAACATGGAAATATCTACACCGCCATGTCTGTGAACATGGAAATATCTACACCGCCTTCTCTATAAACATGGAAATATCTACACCGCGATCAGTATAAACATGGAAATATCTATACTGCTCTCTCTATAAACATGGAAATATCTCTACTGCTATCTCTATAAACATCGAAATATCTACACCGCCATCTATATAAACATGGAAATACTTACAAATTTATCTGTATAAACATGGAAATATCTACACCGCCATCTGTATTAACATAGAAATATCTACACAGCCATGTGTATATACATGGAAATATCTACACCGCTATCTACATAAACATGGAAATAACTGCACCGCTATCTGTATAAACATGGAAATATCTCCACTGCTATCTCTATAAACATCGAAATATCTACACCGCCATCTGTATAAACATGGAAATACTTACAAACTTATCTGTATAAACATGGAAATATCTACACCACCATCTGTATAAACATGGAAATATCTACACAGCCATGTGAACATACATGTAAATATCTACACCGCTCTCTATATAAACATGGAAATAACTACACCGCTATCTCTATATACATGGAAATATCTACATCGCCATCTACATATCCATAGAAATATCTGCGCCGCCATCTGTATAAATATGGAAATATCTACACGGTCATCTGTGTATAGATGGAAATATCAACACCGCCATCTGTACAAACATGGAAATATCTACACCGCGGTCTGTATAAACATGGAAATATCTACACCACTATCTTTATAAACATGGAAATATCTACACCGCTATGTCTATAAACATGGAAATACCTACACCGCTATCTCTATAAACATGGAAATATCTACACCGCTATCTGTATAAACATGGAAATATCTCCACCGTTATCTGTATAAACAGGGAAATATCTACAGCACCGTCTCTATAAACATTGAAATATCTACACGGCCATCTGTTAAAACATGGAAATATCTACACATTCATCTGAATAAACATGGAAATATCTACACCGCAAGCTGTATAAACATGGAAATATCTACACCGCTATCTGTATAAATATGAAATACCTAAACCGCGATCTCTTTAAAAATGGAAATATCTACACTGCTATCTGTATAAACATGGAAATATCCTCACTGCTATCTCTATGAACATGGATATATCTACACCGCTATCTCTATAAACATGGAAATATCTACACCGCCATTTCTATAAACATGGAAATATCTACACCGCCATCTGTATAAACATGGAAATATCTACAGCGCTATCTGTATAAACATGGAAATATCTACACCGCTATCTGTATAAACATGGAAATATCTACACTGCGATCTGTATAAACATGGAAATATCTACACCGCGATCTGTATAAACATGGATATATCTACACCACGATCTGTATAAACATGGAAATATCTACACCGCTATCTTTATAAACACGGAAATATCTGCACAGCTATCTCTATAAACATGGAAATATCTACACCGCCATCTGTATAAACATGGAAATACCTAAAAAGTCATCTGTATAAACATGGAAATATCTACACAGCCATCTGTACATACATGGAAATATCTACACCGCTATCTGTATAAACATGGAAATAACTGCACCGCTATTTGTATAAACAAGGAAATATATACACCGCCATCTGTTTAAACATTGAAATATATACACAGACATCTCTTTATACATGGAAATATCTACACCGCTATCTGTATAAACATGCTAATAACTACACCGCTATCTGTATAAATGTGGAAATATTTGCACCGCTATCCCTATAAACATGGTAATATCAACACCGCAATCTGTATAAACATGGAAATATCTACACCATGATCTGTATAACATGGAAATATCTACACCGCGATCCGTATAAACATGGAAATATCTACACCGTGACCTATATAAACATGGAAATATCTACACCGCCATCTCTATGAACATGGAAATATCTACACCGCCATCTCTATAAACATGGAAATATCTACACCGCGATCAGTATAAACATGGAAATATCTATACTGCTATCTGTATAAACATGGAAATATCTCCACTGCTATCTCAATAAACATCGAAATATCTACACCGCCATCTATATAAACATGGAAATACTTACAAATTTATCTGTATAAACATGGAAATATCTACACCGCCATCTGTATAAACATAGAAATATCTACACAGCCATGTGTATATACATGGAAATATCTACACCGCTATCTACATAAACATGGAAATAACTACACCGCTATCTGTATAAACATGGAAATATCTCCACTGCTATCTCTATAAACATCGAAATATCTACACCGCCATCTGTATAAACATGGAAATACTTACAAACTTATCTGTATAAACATGGAAATATCTACAATGCCATCTGTATACACATGGAAATACCTACACGGCAATCTGTGTATAGATGGAAACATCAACACCGCCATCTGTTCAAACTTCGAAATATCTTCACTGCTATTTGTATAAACATGGAAATATCTACACTGCGCTCTGTATAAACATGGAAATATCTAGACCGGTATCTGTATAAACATGGAAATATCGACACCACGATGTGTATAAACATGGAAATATATACAACACTATCTCTATAGACATGGAAATATCTACAAAGCCATCTGTATAAACATGGAAATACCTACACAGTCATGTGTAGGAACATGGAAATATCCACACTGCCATCTGTATAAACATAGAAATATCTACACAGCCCTCTGTATAAATATGGAGATATCTGCATAGGCATCTGTATAAACATGGAAATATCTGCACCGCTATCTGTATAAACATGGAAATACCTACACCGCTGTCTGTATAAACATGGAAATATGTACACCGCTATGTGTATATACATGGAAATATCTCTACTGCTGTCTGTATAAACATGGAAATATCTCCACCGTTATCTGTATAAACATGGAAATATCTACGCCGCCATGTTAAACATTGAAATATCTACACTGCCATCTGTAAAAACATGGAAATATCTACACAGTCATCTGTATAAACATGGAAATATCTACACCACCATCTGCATAAAAATGGAAATACCTACAATACCATCTATATACACATGGAAATACCTACAAAGACATCTTTATAAATATGGATATATCGACACGGCCATCTGTTTAAACATGGAAATATCTTCACAGCCATCTGGAGAAAGATGGAAATATGTACACCTCTATCTCTATAAAGATGGAAATATCTACACTGCCATCTCTATAAACATGAAAATATCTACACTGCCATCTCCATAAAGATGGAAGTATCTACACCGCCATGTGTATAAACACGGAAATATCTACACCACCATCAGTGTAAACATGGAAATATCTACACTGCTCTCCGTATAAACATGGAAATATCTACGCCGCCATCTGTATAAACATGGAAATATCTACACGGCCATCTGTGTATAGATGGAAATATCAACACCGCCATCTCTACAAACATGGAAATATCTACACCGCTATCTCTATAAACATGGAAATATCTGCACTGCCATCTGTAAAAACATGGAAATAGCTTTACAGTCATCTGTATAAACATGGAAATATCTACAATGCCATCTGTATACACATGGAAATATCTACACAGCCATCTGTATAAACATGTAAATATCTACACTGCTATCTCTATAAACATGGAAATATCTACACCGCCATCTCTATAAACATGAAAATATCTACTTTGCCATCTCCATAAACATGGAACCAACTACTCCGCCATCTGTATAAATATGGAAACAACTACACCGCCATCTGTGTGAATTAGGAAATATCTACAATGCCATCTGTATAAAGATATAAATATCTGCACCGCGAGCTGTATAAACATGGAAATATCTACACCGCTATCTGTATAAACATGGAAATATCTACACCGCTATCCCTATAAACATGGAAATATCTACACCGTGATCTGTATAAACATGGAAATATTTACACCGCTATCTGTACAAACATGGAAATTTCTACACCGTTATCTGTATAAATATGTAAATAACTACACCGTTATCTCTATAAACATGGAAATTTCTACAACGCCATCTGTATAAACATGGAAATACCTATACAGTCATCTGTGTAAACATGGAAATATCTGCACCGCTATCTCTATAAACATGAAAATACCTACACCGCTGTCTCTATAACCATGGAAATATGTACACCGCTATGTGTATAAACATGGAAATATCTCCACTGCTCTCTGTATAAACATGGAAATATCTCCACCGTTATCTGTATAAACGGAAATATCTACAGCGCCATCTCTATAAATATTGAAATATCTACACTGCCATCTGTAAAAACATGGAAATATCTACAAAGTCATCTGAATAAACATGGAAATATCTACACCACCATTTGTATAAACATGGAAATACCTACAATACCATCTGTATTCACATGGAAATATCTACACAGACATCTGTATAAATATGGAAATATCTACACTGCCATCTGTAGAAAGATGGAAATATCTACACCGCTATCTCTATAAATATGGAAATATCTACACCGCCATCTCTATAAACATGAAAATATCTACACTGCCATCTCCATAAAGATGGAAGTATCTACTCCGCCATGTGTATAAACACGGAAATATCTACACCACCATCTGTGTAAACATGTAAATATCTACACCGCTATCTGTATAAACACGGAAATATCTACACTGCCATCTGCATGTCCATGGAAATATCTACGGCGCCATCTGTATAAACATGTAAATATCTACATGGCCATCTGTGTATAGATGGAAATATCAACACCGCCATCTGTACAAACATGGAAATATCTACACCGCTATCTCTATACACATGGAAGTCTCTGCACTGCCATCTGTAAAAACATGGAAATACCTATACAGTCATTTGTATAAACATGGAAATATCTACAATGCCATCTGTATACACATGGAAATATCAACACAGCCATCTGTATAAACATGTAAATATCTACACTGCTATCTCTATAAACATGGAAATATCTACACCACGATCTCTATAAACATGAAAATATCTACACTGCCATCTCCATAAACATGGAACTAACTACTCCGCCATCTGTATAAAAATGGAAATATCTACACCGCCATCTGTGTGAATAAGGAAATATCTACAATGCCATCTGTATAAAGATATAAATATCTGCACCGCGAGCTGTATAAACATGGAAATATCTACATCGCTATCTGTATAAACGTGGAGATACCAACACGACTATCGGTATAAACATGGAAATATCTACAACGCCATCTATATAAACATGGAAATATCTACACCGCTATGACTATAAACATGGAAATACCTACACCGCTATCTCTATAAACATGGAAATATCTACACCGCTATCTGTATAAACATGGAAATATCTACAGCACTATCTGAATAAACATGGAAATATCTACACCGCGATCTGTATAAACATGGAAATATGTACACCGCCATCAGTATAAAGATGGAAATACTTACAAAGTTATCTGTATAAACATGGAAATATCTACACCGCCATCTGTATAAACATGGAAATATCTGCACAGCCATGTGTATATACATGGAAATATCTACACCGCTATCTATATAAACATGGAAATAACTACACCGCTATCTGTATAAACATGGAAATATCTACACCGCCATCTACATATCCATGGAAATATCTGCGAAGCCATCTGTATAAACATGGAATTATCTACACGGTCATCTGTGTATAGATGGAAATATCAACACCGCCATCTGAACAAACATGGTAATATCTGCACCGCTCTCTGTATAAACATGGAAATATCTACACCGCTATCTCTATAAACATGGAAATATCTACACCGTGATCTGTATAAACATGGAAATATTTACACCGCTATCTGTATAAACATGGAAATATCTACACCGGGGTCTGTATGAACATGGAAATTTCTACACCGTTATCTGTATAAATATGGAAATATCTACACCGCTATCTCTATAAACATGGAAATATCTACACCGCCTTCTGTATAAACATGGAAATACCTATACAGTCATCTGTGTAAACATGGAAATATCTACACCACCATCTGTATAAACATGGAAATATCTACAATGCCATCTGTATACACATGGAAATACCTACACAGCAATCTGTGTGTAGGTGGAAACATCAACACCGCCATCTGTTCAAACATGGAATTATCTACACTGCTATCTCTATAAACATGGAAATAACTAAACTGCGGTCTGTATAAACATGGAAATATCTACACCGCTATCTGTATAAACATGGAAATATCTCCACTGCTATCTCTATAAACATCGAAATATCTTCACGGCCATCTGTATAAACATGGAAATACTTACAAAGTTATCTGTATAAAGATGGAAATATCTACACCGCCATCTGTATAAACATGGAAATATCTACACAGCCATGTGTATATACATGGAAATATCTACAGCGCTATCTATATAAACATGGAAATAACTACACCGCTATCTGTATAAACATGGAAATATCTACACCGCCATCTACATACCCATGGAAATATCTGCGCCGCCATCTGTATAAACATGGAATTATCTACACGGTCATCTGTGTATAGATGGAAATATCAACACCGCCATCTGCACAAACATGGAAATATCTGCCCCGCTGTCTGTATAAACATGGAAATATCTACACCGCGGTCTGTATAAACATGGAAATATCTACACCGCTATCTGTATAAACATGGAAATATCTACACCGCTATCTCTATAAACATGGAAATATCTACACTGGTATCTGTATAAACATGGAAATATCTACACCACGATCTGTATTAACATGGAAATATATACAGCGCTATCTGTATAAACATGGAAATCTCTGCACCGCTATCTCTATAAACATGGAAATATCTACAAGACATCTGTATAAACATGGAAATACCTACACAGTCATGTGTAGGAACATGGAAATATCTACACTGCCGTCTGTATAAACATAGAAATATCTACACAGCCCTCTGTATAAATGTGGAAATATCTGCATAGGCATCCGTGTAAACATGGAAATATCTGCACCGCTATCTGTATAAACATGGAAATACCTATACCGCTGTCTCTATAAACATGGAAATATGTACACCGCTATGTGTATAAACATGGAAATATCTCCACTGCTGTCTGTATAAACATGGAAATATCTCCACTGTTATCTGTCTAAACATGGAAATATCTACAGCGCCATCTCTATAAACATTGAAATATCTACACTGCCATCTGTAAAAACATGGAAATATCTACACAGTCATCTAAATAAACATGGAAATATCTACACCACCATCTGTATATACATGGAAATACCTACAATACCATCTGTATACACATGGAAATATCTACACAGCCAACTGTATAAATATGGCAATATCTACACGGCCATCTGTATAAACATGGAATTATCTACACTCCCATCTGTAGAAAGATGGAAATATGTACACCGCTATCTCTATAAATATGGAAATATCTACACCGCCATCTCTATAAACATGAAAATATCTGCACTGCCATCTCCATAAAGATGGAAGTATCTACTCTGCCATGTGTATAAACACGGAAATATCTACACCACCATCTGTGTAAACATGGAAATATCTACACCGCTATCTGTATAAACATGGAAATATCTACACCGCCATCTGCATGTCCATGGAAATATCTACGCCGCCATCTGTATAAACATGGAAATATCTACACAGCCATCTGTATAAACATGGAAATATCTACACCACCATGTGTATATACATGGAAATATCTACACCGCTATCTGTATAAACATGAAAAAAACTACATCGCTATTTGTATAAACAAGCAAATATCTACACCCCTCTCGGTATAAACATGGAAATATCCACAACGCTATCTCTATAAACATGGAAAAATCAACACTGCTATCTCTATGAACATGGAAATATCTACACCGCCATCTCTATAAACATGGAAATATCTACACCATGATCAGTATAAACATGGAAATATCTCCACCGCTATCTGTATAAACATGGACATATCTCCACTGCTATCTCCATAAACATTGAAATATCTTCACCGCCATCTGTATAAACATGGAAATACTTACAAAGTTATCTGCATAAACATGGAAATATCTACACCGCCAACTGTATAAACATGGAAATATCTACACAGCCATGTGTATATATATGGAAATATCTACACCGCTATCTATATAAACTTGGAAATAACTACACCGCTATCTGTATAAACATGGAAATATCTGCAACGCCATCTACATATCCATGGAAATATCTGCGCCGCCATCTGTATAAACATGGAAATATCTACACGGTCATCTGTGTATAGATGGAAATATCAACACCGCCATCTGTACAAACATGGAAATACCTGCACTGCTATCTGTATAAACATGGAAATATCTACACCGCGGTCTGTATAAAGATGGAAATATCTATACCGCTATCTGTATAAACATGGAAATATCTACACCGCTATCCCTATAAACATGGTAATAACTACACCGTGATCTGTATAAACATGGAAATATTCACACCGCTATCTGTATAAACATGGAAATATCTACACCGTTATCTGTATAAATATGGAAATATCTACACCGCTATCTCTATAAACATGGAAATATCTAAACCGCCATCTGTATAAACATGGAAATATCTACATTGCTATCTCTATAAACATGGAAATATCTACAATGACATCTGTAAAAACATGGATATACCTGTACAGTCATATGTATAAACATGGAAATATCTACACCACCATCTGTATAAACATGGAAATGTCTACAATGCCATCTGTATACACATGGAAATACCTACACGGCAATCTGTGTATAGATGGAAACATCAACACCGCCATCTGTACAAACATGGAAATATCTACATCGCTATCTCTATAAACATGGAAATGTCTACACTGCGGTCTGTATAAACATGGAAATTTCTAAACCGGTATCTGTATAAACATGGAAATATCTACAACACGATCTGTATAAACATGGAAGTATTTACACCGCTATCTGTATAAACTTGGAAATATCTTCACCGCTATCTCTATAAACATGGAAATATCTACACCGCCATCTGTATAAACATGGAAATGTCTTCACTGCCACCTGTAGAAAGATGGAAATATCTACACCGCTATCTCTATAAATATGGAAATATCTACACCGCCATCTCAATAAACATGAAAATATCTACACTGCCATCTCCATAAAGATGGAAGTATCTACTCCGCCATGTGTATAAACCCGGAAATATCTACACCACCATCTGTGTAAACATGGAAATATCTTCACCGCTTTCTGTATAAACATGGAAATATCTACACCGCCATCTGAATATCCATGGAAATATCTACGCCGCCATGTGTATAAAAATGGAAATATCTACATGGCCATCTGTGTATAGATGGAAACAGCAACACTGCCATATGTACAAACATGGAAATATCTACACCGCTATCTCTATAAACATGGAAATATCTACACCGCCATCTCTATAAACATGAAAATATCTGCACTGCCATCTGTAAAAACATGGTAATAGCTATACAGTCATCTGTATAAACATGGAAATATCTACAATGCCGTCTGTATACACATGGAAATATCTACACAGCCATCTGTATAAACATGTAAATATCTACACCGCTGTCTCTATAAACATGGAAATATCTACACCGCCATCTCTATAAACATGAAAATATCTACACTGCCATCTCCATAAACATGGAACTATCTACTCTGCCATCTGTAAAAACATGGAAACAACTACACCGCCATCTGTGTGAATAAGGAAATATCTACAATGCTATCTATATAAAGATATAAATATCTGCACCACGAGCTGTATAAACATGGAAATATCTACGTCACTATCTGTATAAACGTGGAAATACCAACAGCGCTATCGGTATAAACATGGAAATACCTACAACGCCATCTATATAAACATGGAAATAGCTACACCGCTATCTCCATAAACATGGAAAAATCCACACCGCCATCTGCATATCCATGGAAATATCTACAACGCCATCTGTATAAAGATGGAAATATCTACACAACAATCTGTGTACAGATGGAAATATCAACACCGCCGTCTGTACAAACATGGAAATATCTACACCGATATCTCTATAAACATAGAAATATCTACACTGCAGTCTGTATAAACATGGAAATATCTACACCGGTATCTGTATAAACATGGAATTATCTACACTACGATCTGTATAAACATGGAAATATCGACACAGTGTTCTGTATAAACATGGAAATATGTAAAGCACTCTCTGAATAAAGATGGAAATATCTACACCGCTATCTGTATAAACATGGAAATATCTACACCACTATCTGTATAAACATGGAAATATCTACACCGTCATCTGTATTAACATGGAAATAAATACACAGTCATCTGTATAAACCTGGAAATATCTACACTGTCATCTATATAAACATGGAAATATCTACAGAGAACTCTGTATAAACATGGAAATAACTGCACAGCCATCTGTATAAACATGGAAATATCTACACTGCTATGTATATTAACATGGAAATATCTCCGTTGCTATCTATATAAACATGGACATATCTCCACCGCAATCTGTATAAACAGGTAAATATCTATACCGCTATCTCTATAAACATGGAAATATCTACAATGCCATCTGTACAAACATGGAAATATCTACACAGTCATCTGTAGAAACATGGAAATATATACACCGCTATCTCTATAAACATGGAAATAACTACACCGCTATCTCTATAAACATGGAAATATCTACACCGCTGTCTCCATCAACATGGAAATATATACACCGCCATCTCTTTAAACATGGAGATATCTACAACGCCATCTAAATAAACAAGAAAATATCTACACTGCCATCTACATAAACATGGAAATATCTACACCGGCATCTCTATAAACATGGAAATATCTACACTGCCATTTGTAGAAAGATGGAAATACCTTCACCGCCATCTGTATAAACGTGGAAATATCTACACCGCTATCTCTATAAACATGGAAATATCTACACCGCAATCTGTATAAACATGGAAATATCTACACCGCGATCAGTATAAACATGGAAATATCTAGACCGTTATCTGTATAAATATGGAAATATCTACACCGCTATCTCTATAAACATGGAAATATCTACACCGCCATCTGTATAAACATGGAAATATCTACACTACTATCTCTATAAACATGGAAATATCTATAATGCCATCTGTAAAAACATGGAAATACCTATACAGTCATGTGTATAAACATGGAAATATCTACACCACCATCTGTATAAACATGGATATATCTACAATGCCATCTGTATACACATGGAAATACCTAAACGGCAATCTCTGTATAGATGGAAACATCAACACCGCCATCTGTACAAACATGGAAATATCTACACATTCATCTGTATAAACCTGGAAATATCTACACTGTCATCTATATAAACATGGAAATATCTACAGAGAACTCTGTATAAACATGGAAATATCTGCACAGCCATCTGTAAAAACATGGAAATATCTACACCGCTATGTGTATTAACGTGGAAATATCTCCTTTGCTATCTGTATAAACATGGACATATCTCCGCCGCAATCTGTATAAACATGAAAATATCTACACTGCTATCTCTATAAACATGGAAATATCTACAATGCCATCTGTATACACATGGAAATATCTACACCGCTATCCCTATAAATAGGGAAATAACTACACCGCTATCTCTATAAACATGGAAATATCTAAACCGCTATCTCCATCAACATGGAAATATATACACCGCCATCTCTTTAAACATGGAGATATCTACAACGCCATCTACGTAAACAGGAAAATAACTACACTGTCATTTATATAAACATGGAAATATCTACAGCGCCATCTCTATAAACATGGAAATATCTACACTGCCATGTGTACAAAGATGGAAATATCTACACAGCCATATGTATAAACGTGAAAATATCTACACCGCTAACTGCATAAGCATGGAAATATCTACAACGCATTCTGTATAAACATGGAAATATCTACACCGCTATCTGTATAAATATGAAATATCTAAACCGCTATCTCTATAAAAATGGAAATATCTACACTGCTATCTGTATAAACATGGAAATATCCTCACTGCTATCACTATGAACATGGATATATGTACTCCACTGTCTAAATAAACATGGAAATATCTACACTGCCATCTCTATAAACATGGAATTATCTACATCGCCATCTGTTTAAACATGGAAATATCTACACCGCTATCTGTATAAACATGGAAATATCTACACTGCTATCTGTATAAACATGGAAATATCTACACTGCTATCTGTATAAACATGGAAATATCTACACCGCGATCTGTATAAACATGGAAATATCTACACCGCGATCTGTATAAACATGGAAATATCTTCACCAAGATCTGTACAAACATGGAAATATCTACACAGGTTTCTATAGAAACATGGAAATATCTACACCGCTATCTCTATAAACATGGAAATAACTACACCGATATCTCTATAAACATGGAAATATCTACACCGCTATCTCCATCAACATGGAAATATATACAACGCCATCTCATTAAACATGGAGATATCTACAACACCATCTACATAAACCAGAAAATATCTACACTGCCATCTATATAAACATGGAAATATCTACACCGCCATCTCTATAAACATGGAAATATCTACACTGCCATTGGAAGAAAGATGGAAATATCTACACCGCCATCTGTATAAACGTGGAAATATCTACACCGCTATCTGTATAAACATGGAAATACCTACACCGCAATCTGTATAAACATGGAAATATCTACACCGCTATCTGTATAAATATGAAATATTTAAACCGCTATCTCTATAAAAATGGAAATATCTACACTGCTATCTGTATAAACATGGAAATATCCTCTCTGGTATCTCTTTGAACATGGATATATCTACAGCGCTATCTAAATAAACGTGGAAATATCTACACTGCCATCTCTATAAACATGGAATTATCTACACCGCCATCTGTAAACATGATAATATTTACACCGCTATCTGTATAATCATGGAAATATCTACACTACTATCTGTATAAACATGGAAATATCTACACCGCTATCTGTATAAACATGGAAATATCTACAGCGCGATCTGTATAAACATGGAAATATCTTCACCACTATCTGTATAAACATTGAAATATCTACACCGCCATCTGTATAAACATGGTAATATCTACACCACCACCTATATAAACATGGAAATATCTACACCGCCATGTGTATAAACATGGAAATATCTACAATGAAGTCTGTAGAAAGATGGAAATATCTACACCGCAATCTGTGTAAACATGGAAATATCTACACCACCATCTTTAAAAATGTGGAAATATCTCCACCGCTATCTGTATAAACATGGAAATATCTACACCGCTATCTGTATAAACATGGAAATATCTTCACCACTATCTGTATAAACATTGAAATATCTACACCGCCATCTGTATAAACATGGTAATATCTACACCACCACCTATATAAACATGGAAATATCTACACCGCCATGTGTATAAACATGGAAATATCTACAATGAAGTCTGTAGAAAGATGGAAATATCTACACCGCAATCTGTGTAAACATGGAAATATCTACACCACCATCTTTAAAAATGTGGAAATATCTCCACCGCTATCTGTATAAACATGGAAATATCTACACCGCTATCTGTATAAACATGGAAATATCTACACCGCTATTTGTATAGACATGGAAATATCTACACCGCAATCTTTATAAACATGGTAATATCTACACCACCATCTATATAAACATGGAAATATCTACACCACCATCTGTATAAACATGGAAATATCTACAATGCCATCTGTAGAAAGATAGAAATATCTACACCACAATCTGTGTAAATATGGAAATATCTACACCGATATCCATAAAAACATGGAAATATCTACACCGCGATCTGCATAAACATGGAAATATCTACACCGCTATCTGTGTAAACGTGGAAATATCTACACTGTCATCTGTATAAACATGGAAATATCTAAACTGCCATCTGTGGAAAAATGGAAATATCTACACCATGATCTGTATAAATATGAAAATATCTGCACCGCTATCTGTGTAAAGATGGAAATATCTACACCGCAATCTGTGCAAAGATGGAAATACCTACACCGCTATCTCTGTAAACATGGAAATATCTACGCCACTATCTGTAGAAACATGGAAATATCTACATCGCTATCTGTATAAACATGGATATATCTGCACCGTTATCTCTATAAACATGGAAATATCTACACCGCTATCTATATAAATATGGAAATATCTACACTGCCATTTGTGTAAACATACATATATCTACAGAGTCATCTGTATACACATGGAAATACCTACACAGTCATCTGTATAAACATGGATGTATCTACAAAACAAACTCTGTAAACAAGGAAATACCTACAGCGCTATCTCTATAAACATGGAAATAACACCACAGACACTACAAACATGGAAATATCTACACCGCCATCTACGTAAACATGGAACTATCTACACCGTCATCTGTATAAACATGGAAATATCTACACCGCTATCTGTATAAAGATGGAAATATCTACACCGCTATCTCTATAAACATGGAAATATCTACACAGCCATTTGTATAAACACGGAAATATCTACACTGCTATCTCTATAAACATGGAAGTATCTACACCGCTATCTGTATAAACATGGAAATATCTACATCGCTATCTGTATAAACTGGGAAATATCTCCACCGCTATCTGTAAAAACATGGAAATATCTACACCGCTATCTGTATAAGCATGGAAATATCTACACAGCTATCTGTATAAACATGGAAATATCTACAACGCTATCTGTGTAAACATGGAAATATCTACACAGCTATCTGTGTAAACTTGGAAATATCTAAACAGGTATCTGTGTAAAAATGGAAATATCTACACGGCAATCTGTGCAAAGAGGGAAATATCTACATCGCTTTCTCTGAAAACATGGAAATATCTACACCGCTATCTGAATAAACAAGGAAATATCAACACCGCCATCTGTAGAAACATGGAAATATCTACACCGCCATCTGTATAAACATGGAAATACCTACACCGCTATCTGTAGAAATATGGAAATATGTACACTGTCATCTGTATAAACATGGAAATACCTACACCGCTATCTGTATAAATATGGAAATATCCACACCACTATGTCTATAAACTTGGAAATACTTACACCACCATCTCTATGAGCATGGAAATATTTACACCGCTATCTCTATAGACATAGAAATAACTACACCGTCATCCCTATAAACATGGAAATATCTACACCGCCGTCTGCAAAAACATGGAAATAACTACACAGACATCTGTATAAACATGGAAATTTCTACAACGCTACCTGTATAAACTTGGAAATATCTACACTGACATCTGCAGAAAGATGGAAATGCCTACAAAGTGATCTGTATAAACATGGAAATATCTACAATGCTATCTCTGTAAACATGGAAATATCTACACAGCTATCTGTGTAAACTTGGAAATATCTACACCGCTATCTGTGTAAATTTGGCAATACTTACACCGCATTCTGTACAAAGATGGAAATATCTACACCGCTATCTCTGTAAACATGGAAATGTCTACACCTCTATCTGTATAAACATGGAAATATCTACACTGCCATCTGTATAAACATGGAAATATCTACAGCGCCATCTGTATAAACATGGAAATATCTACACTGCCATCTGTACACACATGGAAATATTTACACAGCCATCTGTATAAACATGGAAATATCTACACCGCTATCTCTATAAACATGGAAATATCTACACCGCTATCTGAATAAACATGGAAATATCTACATCGCTATGTGTATAAACAGGGAAATATCTCCACCGCTATCTGTATAAACATGGAAATATTTACACCGCTATCTGTATAAACAGGGAAATATCTTCACCGCTATCTGTATTAACATGGAAATCTCTACACCGCTATGTGTATAAACATAGAAATATCTACACCGCTACCTGTAAACATGGAAATATGTACAATGCTATCTGTGTAAACATGGAAATATCTGCACAGCTATCTGTGTAAACTTGGAAATATCTACCCAGTTATCTGTGTAAAAATGGAAATATCTACACAGCAATATGTGCAAAAATGGAAATATGTACACCGCTATCTCCGTAAACATGGAAATATCTACACCGCTATCTGTATAAACATGGAAATATCTATACCGCAGTCTCTATAAACATGGAAATATCTCCACCGCTATCTGTATAAACATGAAAATATCTACACTGCCTTCTGTATAAAGATGTAAATATCTACACTGCAATCTGTATAAATATGGAAATAACTACACCGCTATCTCTATAGACATGGAAATATCTACATCGCTATCTGTATAAAAATGGAAATATCTACACTGTCATCTGTATAAAGATGGAAATATCTACACCGCGAGCTGTATAAACATGGAAATATCTACACCGCTATTTGTATAAACAAGGAAATATCTACCGCGCCATCTGTTTAAACATTGAAATATATACACAGACATCTGTTTATACATGGAAATATCTACACCGCTATCTGTATAAACATGCTAATAACTACAGCACTATGTGTATAAATGTGGAAATATTTGCACCGCTATCCCTATAAACATGGTAATATCAACACCGCGATCTGTATAAACATGGAAATATATACACCATGTTGTGTATAAACATGGAAATATCTACACCGCGATCTGTATAAACATGGAAATATCTACACCGTGATCTGTATAAACATGGAAATATCTACACCGGTATCCCTATAAACATGGTAATAACTACACCGTGATCTGTATAAACATGGAAATATTCACACCGCTATCTGTATAAACATGGAAATATCTACACCGTTATCTGTATAAATATGGAAATATCTACACCGCTATCTCTATAAACATGGAAATATCTAAACCGCCATCTGTATAAACATGGAAATATCTACATTGCTATCTCTATAAACATGGAAATATCTACAATGACATCTGTAAAAACATGGATATACCTGTACAGTCATATGTATAAACATGGAAATATCTACACCACCATCTGTATAAACATGGAAATATCTACAATGCCATCTGTATACACATGGAAATACCTACACGGCAATCTGTGTATAGATGGAAACATCAACACCGCCATCTGTACAAACATGGAAATATCTACATCGCTATCTGTATAAACCTGGAAATGTCTACACTGCGGTCTGTATAAGCATGGAAATTTCTACACCGGTATCTGTATAAACATGGAAATATCTACAACACGATCTGTATAAACATGGAAGTATTTACACCGCTATCTGTATAAACTTGGACATATCTTCACCGCTATCTCTATAAACATGGAAATACCTACACCGCCATCTGTATAAACATGGAAATGTCTTCACTGCCACGTGTAGAAAGATGGAAATATCTACACCGCTATCTCTATAAATATGGAAATATCTACACCGCCATCTCAATAAACATGAAAATATCTACACTGCCATGTCCATAAAGATGGAAGTATCTACTCCGCCATGTGTATAAACCCGGAAATATCTACACCACCATCTGTGTAAACATGGAAATATCTTCACCGCTTTCTGTATAAACATGGAAATATCTACACCGCCATCTGAATATCCATGGAAATATCTACGCCGCCATGTGTATAAACATGGAAATATCTACATGGCCATCTGTGTATAGATGGAAATAGCAACACTGCCATATGTAGAAACATGGAAATATCTACACCGCTATCTGTATAAACATGCTAATAACTACAGCACTATGTGTATAAATGTGGAAATATTTGCACCGCTATCCCTATAAACATGGTAATATCAACACCGCGATCTGTATAAACATGGAAATATATACACCATGTTGTGTATAAACATGGAAATATCTACACCGCGATCTGTATAAACATGGAAATATCTACACCGTGATCTGTATAAACATGGAAATATCTACACCGCTATCCCTATAAACATGGTAATAACTACACCGTGATCTGTATAAACATGGAAATATTCACACCGCTATATGTATAAACATGGAAATATCTACACCGTTATCTGTATAAATATGGAAATATCTACACCGCTATCTCTATAAACATGGAAATATCTAAACCGCCATCTGTATAAACATGGAAATATCTACATTGCTATCTCTATAAACATGGAAATATCTACAATGACATCTGTAAAAACATGGATATACCTGTACAGTCATATGTATAAACATGGAAATATCTACACCACCATCTGTATAAACATGGAAATATCTACAATGCCATCTGTATACACATGGAAATACCTACACGGCAATCTGTGTATAGATGGAAACATCAACACCGCCATCTGTACAAACATGGAAATATCTACATCGCTATCTGTATAAACCTGGAAATGTCTACACTGCGGTCTGTATAAGCATGGAAATTTCTACACCGGTATCTGTATAAACATGGAAATATCTACAACACGATCTGTATAAACATGGAAGTATTTACACCGCTATCTGTATAAACTTGGAAATATCTTCACCGCTATCTCTATAAACATGGAAATATCTACACCGCCATCTGTATAAACATGGAAATGTCTTCACTGCCACGTGTAGAAAGATGGAAATATCTACACCGCTATCTCTATAAATATGGAAATATCTACACCGCCATCTCAATAAACATGAAAATATCTACACTGCCATCTCCATGAAGATGGAAGTATCTACTCCGCCATGTGTATAAACCCGGAAATATCTACACCACCATCTGTGTAAACATGGAAATATCTTCACCGCTTTCTGTATAAACATGGAAATATCTACACCGCCATCTGAATATCCATGGAAATATCTACGCCGCCATGTGTATAAACATGGAAATATCTACATGGCCATCTGTGTATAGATGGAAATAGCAACACTGCCATATGTACAAACATGGAAATATCTACACCGCTATCTCTATAAACGTGGAAATATCTACACCGCCATCTGTATAAACATGAAAATATCTGCACTGCCATCTGTAAAAACATGGTAATAGCTATACAGTCATCTGTATAAACATGGAAATATCTACAATGCCGTCTGTATACACATGGAAATATCTACACAGCCATCTGTATAAACATGTAAATATCTACACCGCTGTCTCTATAAACATGGAAATATCTACACCGCCATCTCTATAAACATGAAAATATCTACACTGCCATCTCCATAAACATGGAACTATCTACTCCGCCATCTGTAAAAACATGGAAATAACTACACCGCCATCTGTGTGAATAAGGAAATATCTACAATGATATCTATATAAAGATATAAATATCTGCACCACGAGCTGTATAAACATGGAAATATCTACGTCACTATCTGTATAAACGTGGAAATACCAACAGCGCTATCGGTATAAACATGGAAATACCTACAACGCCATCTATATAAACTTGGAAATAGCTACACCGCTATCTCCATAAACATGGAAAAATCCACACCGCCATCTGCATATCCATGGAAATATCTACAACGCCATCTGTATAAAGATGGAAATATCTACACAACAATCTGTGTACAGATGGAAATATCAACACCGCCGTCTGTACAAACATGGAAATATCTACACCGATATCTCTATAAACATAGAAATATCTACACTGCAGTCTGTATAAACATGGAAATATCTACACCGGTATCTGTATAAACATGGAAATATCTACACCACGATCTGTATAAACATGGAAATATCGACACAGTGTTCTGTATACACATGGAAATATGTACAGCACTCTCTGAATAAAGATGGAAATATCTACACCGCTATCTGTATAAAGATGGAAATATCTACACCACTATCTGTATAAACATGGAAATATCTACACCGCTATCTCTATAAATATGGAAATATCTACACTGCCGTCTCTCTAATCATTAAAATATCTACACTGCCATCTCCATAATCATGGTACTATCTACATCGCCATTTGTATAAAATACAAATATCTACACCGCCATCTGTATAAACATGGAAATATCTATACAGTCATCTGTATAAAGATGGAAATATCTACACTGCCATCTGTATAGTCATGGAAATATGTACACAGCCATCTGTAAAAACTTGGAAATATCTACACAGCCATCTGTATAAACATGGAAATATCTACAACACTATCTGTATAAACGTGGGAATATCTACACCCCTATCTGTATAAATATGGAAATATCTACACTGTTATATTTATACACATGGAATTATCAACAATTCTATCTGTAAAAACATGGAAATATCTACACTGCTATCTCTATATACATGGAAATGTCTACACCGCCATCTGTAAAAACATGGAAATATCTACACATTCATCTTTATAAACATGGAAATATTTACACCACCATCTGTAAAACATGGAAATATCTACACTGCCATCTGTATACACATGGAAATATCTTCACAGTCATCTGTATAAACATGGAAATATATACACCGCTATCTCTAAAAACATGGTAATAGCTACACCGCTATCTCTATAAACATGGCAATATCTACACTGCTATCTCTATAAACATGGAAATATCTACACTGCCATCTCTATAAACATGAAAATATCTACACCGCAATCCCAATAAACATGGAAATATCTACACCACCATCTGTATGAACATGGAAATATCTACAACGCCATCTGTGTAAACATGGAAATATCTACACCGCCATCTGTATAAACATGGAAATACCTATACCGCGAGCTGTGGAAACATGGAAATATCTACACCGCTATCTGTGTATACATGGAAATACCAACACCGCTATCTGTACTATCATGGAAATATCTATACCGCTATCTGTATAAACATGGAAATATCTACAACGCTATCTCTATAAACATGGAAATATCTACACCGCCATCTGTATTAACATGGAAATATCTACACAGTCATCTGTATAAACCTCGAAATATCTACACTGTCATCTATATCAACATGGAAATATCTTCCGAGAGCTCTGTATAAACATGGAAATATCGGCACAGCAATCTGTATAAACATGGAAATATCTACACCGCTATCTGTATCAACATGGAAATATCTACACCACTATGTGTATTAACGTGGAAATATCTCCATTGCTATCTGTATAAACATGGACATATCTCCACCGCAATCTGTATAAACATGAAAATATCTACACCGCTATCTCTATAAACATGGAAATATCTACACTACCATCTGTACAAACATGGAAATATCTACACAGTCATCTGTAGAAACATGGAAATATCTACACCGCTATCTCTGTAAACATGGAAATAACTTCACCGCTATCTCTATAAACATGGAAATACCTACACCGCTATCTCCATCAACATGGAAATATACACACCGCCATCTCTTTACACATGGAGGTATCTACAACGCCATCTACATAAACAAGAAAATATCTACACTGCCATCTATATAAACATGGAAATATCTACACCGCCATCTCTATAAACATGGAAATATCTACACTGACATTTGTAGAAAGATGGAAATATCTACACCGCCGTCAGTATAAACGTGGAAATATCTACACTGCTATCTGTATAAACATGGAAATATCCTCACTCCTACCTCTATAAACATTGAGATATCTGCAGCGCTATCTCTATAAACATGGAAATATCTACACCGCGATGTCTATAAACATGGAAATATCTAGACCGCTATCTGTGTAAACATGGAAATATCTACACAGCTATCTCTATAAACATGGAAATATCTTCACCGCCATCTGTATAAACATGGAAATACCTGCAAAGTCATCTGTATAAACATGGAAATATCTACACCGCCATCTCTATAAACATGGAAATATCTACACCCCTATCTGTATAAACATGGAAATATCCACACAGCTATCTCTATAAACATGGAAAAATCAACACCGCTATCTCTATGAACACGGAAATATCTACACCGCCATCTCTATAAACATGGAAATATCTACACCGCGATCAGTATAAACATGGAAATATCTACACCGCTATCTGTATAAACATGGAAATATCTCCACTGCTATCTCTATAAACATGGAAATATCTACACCGCCATCTGTATAAACATGGAAATATCTACACAGCCATGTGTATATACATGGAAATATCTACACCGCTATCTATATAAACATGGAAATTACTACACCGCTATCTGTATAAACATGGAAATATCTACACCGCCATCTACATATCCATAGAAATGTCTGTGCCGCCATCTATATAACCATGGAAATATCTACACGGTCATCTGTGTATAGATGGAAATATCAACACCGCCATCTGTACAAACATGGAATTATCTGCACCGCTATCTGTATAAACATGGAAATATCTACACCACGGTCTGTATAAATATGGAAATATCTACACCGCTATCTGTATAAACATGGAAATATCTACTCCGCTATCTCTATAAACATGGAAATATCTACAAAGCCATCTGTATAAACCTGGAAATACCTACACAGTCATGTGTAGGAACATGGAAATATCTACACTGCCATCTGTATAAACATGGAAATATCTACACAGCCCTATGTATAAATATGGAAATATCTGCATAGGCATCTGTACAAACATGGAAATATCTACACCGCTGTCTCTATAAACATGGAAATATGTACACCGCTATGTGTATAAACATGGAAATATCTCCACTGCTGTCTGTATAAACATGGAAATATCTACACCGCGATCTGTATAAACATGGAAATATCTAAACCGCTCTCTGTATAAACATGAAAATATCTACACAGCTATCTGTATAAACATGGAAATACCAACACCGCCATCTGTATAAACATGGAAATAACTACAAAGTCATCTGTATAAACATTGAAATATCTACACAGCCATCTGTATAAACATGGAAATACCTATACAGACATCAGTTTAAAGATGGAAATATCTACACTCCCATCTGTATAGTCATGGAAATATCTACACAGCCATCTGTAAAAACTTGGAAATATCTACACAGCCATCTGTATAAACATAGAAATATCTACACCACAATCTGTATAAACGTGGGAATATCTACACCCCTATCTGTTTAAATATGGAAATATCTACACCGCTATCTTTATACACATGGAAGTATCAACAATTCTATCTGTATAAACATGGAAATATCTACACTGCTATCTCTATATACATGGAAATGTCTACACCGCCATCTGTAAAAACATGGAAATATCTACACATTCATCTGTATAAACATGGAAATATTTACACCACCATCTGTATAAACATGGAAATATCTACACTACCATCTGTATACACTTGGAAATATCTTCACAGTCATCTGTATAAACATGGAAATATATACACCGCTATCTCTAAAAACATGGAAATACCTACTCCGCTATCTCTATAAACATGGCAATATCTACACTGCTATCTCTATAAACATGGAAATATCTACACTGCCATCTCTATAAACATGAAAATATCTACACCGCCATCCCAATAAAAATGGAAATATCTACACCGCCATCTGTAAAAACATGGAAATATCTACACCGCCATCTGTGTAAACATGGAAATGCCTACACCGCCATCTGTATAAACACGGAAATACCTATACCGCGAGCTGTAGATACATGGAAATATCTACACCGCTATCTGTGTATACATGGAAATACCAACACTGCTATCTGTACTATCATGGAAATATCTATACCGCTATCTGTATAAACATGGAAATATCTACACCGCTATCTCTATAAACATGGAAATATCTACACCGCCATCTGTATTAACATGGAAATATCTACACAGTCATCTGTATAAACATGGAAATATCTACACTGTCATCTATATAAACATGGAAATATCTACCGAGAGCTCTGTATAAACATGGAAATATCGGCACAGCAATCTGTATTAACATGGAAATATCTACACCGCTATCTGTATCAACATGGAAATATCTACACCGCTATGTGTATTAACGTGGAAATATCTCCATTGCTATCTGTATAAACATGGACATATCTCCACCGCAATCTGTATAAACATGAAAATATCTACACCGCTATCTCTATAAACATGGAAATATCTACACTGCCATCTGTACAAACAAGGAAATATCTACACAGTCACCTGAAGAAACATGGAAATATCTACACCGCTATCTCTGTAAACATGGAAATAACTACACCGCTATCTCTATAAACATGGAAATACCTACACCACTATCTCCATCAACATGGAAATATACACACCGCCATCTCTTTACACATGGAGGTATCTACAACGCCATCTACATAAACAAGAAAATATCTACACTGCCATCTATATAAACATGGAAATATCTACACCGCCATCTGTATAAACGTTGAAATATCTACAATGCTGTCTGTATAAACATGGAAATATCTACACCGCAATCTGTATAAACATGGAAATATCTACACCACTATCTGTATAAATATGAAATAACTAAACCGCTATCTCTATAAAAGTGGAAATATCTACACTGCTATCTGTATAAACATGGAAATATCCTCACTGCTATCTGTATAAACATGGAAATACCTACAAAGTCATCTGTATAAACATGGAAATATCTACACTGCCATATCTATAAACATGGAAATATCTACACCCCTATGTGTATAAACATGTAAATATCCACACAGCTATCTCTATAAATATGGAAAAATCAACACCGCTATCTCTATGAACATGGAAATATCTACACCGCCATCTCTATAAACATGGAAATATCCACACCGCGATCAGTATAAACATGGAAATATCTACACCGCTATCTGTATAAACATGGAAATATCTCCACTGCTATCTCTATAAACATCGAAATATCTACACTGCCATCTGTAAAAACATGGAAATACTTACAAAGTTATCTGTATAAACATGGAAATATCTACACCGACTTCTCTATAAACATGGAAATATCTACACCAATATCTGTATAAAGATGGAAATATCCACACCGCTATCTCTATAAACATGGAAAAATCAACACCGCTATCTCCATGAACATGGAAATATCTACACCTTCATCTGTATAAACATTGAAATATCTACACCGCGATCTCTATAAACATGGAAATATCTACACCGCTATCTGTATAAACATGCAAATATGTACACAGGTATCTCTATAAACATGGAAATACCTACACCGCTATCTCTATAAATATGGAAATATCTACACCATGATCTGTATAAATATGGAAACATCTACACCGTGATCTGTATAAACATGGAAATATCTACACCGACATCTCTATAAACATGGAAATATCTACACCCATATCTGTATAAAGATGAAAATATCCACACCGCTATCTCTATAAACCTGGAAAAATCAACACCGCTATCTCTATGAACATGGAAATATCTACACCGCCATCTGTATAAACATTGAAATATCTACACCACGATCTCTATAAACATGGAAATATCTACACCGCTCTCTGTATAAACATGGAAATATGTACACAGCTATCTCTATAAACATGGAAATACCTACACCACCATCTGTATAAACATGGAAATACCTACAAAGTCATCAGTATAAAGATGGAAATATCTACACAGCCATCTGTATAAACATGGAAATATCTACACAGCCATCTGTATAAACATGGAAATATCTATACTGCTGTCTGTATAAACATGGATATAACTACACCGCTATTCGTATAAACAAGGAAATATCTACACCGCCATGTGTTTAAACATGGAAATATATACACAGACATCTGTTTATACATGGAAATATCTACACCGCTATCTGTATAAACATGCTAATAACTACACCGCTATCTGTATAAATGTGGAAATGTTTGCACCGCTATCCCTATAAACATGGTAATATCAACAACGCGATCTGTATAAACATGGAAATATCTACACTATGATCTGTATAAACATGGAAATATCTACACCACGATCTGTATAAGCATGGAAATACCTACACCGTGATCTGTATAAACATGGAAATATCTACACCGCCATCTCTATTAACATGGAAATATCTACACCCCTATCTGTATAAACATGGAAATATCCACACAGCTATCTCTATAAACATGAAAAAATCAACACCGCTATCTCTATGAACATGGAAATAGCTACACCGCCATCTCTATAAACATGGAAATAACTATACCGTGATCAGTATAAACATGGAAATATCTACACCGCTATCTGTATAAACATGGAAATATATCCACTGCTATCTCTATAAACATCGAAATATCAACACCGCCATCTGTATAAACATGGAAATACTTACAAAGTTATCTGTATAAACATGGAAATATCTACACCGCCATCTGTATAAACATGGAAATATCTACACAGCCATGTGAATATACCTGGAAATATCTACACCACTATCGATATAAACATGGAAATAACTACACCGCTATTTGTATAAACATGGAAATATCTCCACTGATATCTCTATAAACTTCAAAATATCTACACCGCCATCTATATAAACATGGACAAACTTAAAAAGTTATCTGTATAAACATGGAAATATCTACACCGCCATCAGTATAAACATGGAAATACATACAAAGCCGTGTGTATATACATGGAAACATCTACACCGCTCTCTATATAAACATGGAAATAACTACACCGCTATCTGTATATACATGGAAATATCTACACCGCCATCTACATATCCATAGAAATATCTGCGCTGCCATCTGTATAAACATGGAAATATCTACACGGTCATCTGTGTATAGATGGAAATAACAACACCGCCATCTGTACAAACATGGAAATATCTGAACCGCTATCTGTATAAACATGGAAATATCTACACCGTGGTCTGTATAAACATGGAAATATCTACACCGCTATCTGTATAAACATGGAAATATATACACCGCTATCTGTATAAACATGGAAATATATCAACTGCTATCTCTATAAACATCGAAATATCTACACCTCCATCTGTATAAACATGGAAATATCTATACTGCTATCTGTATAAACATGGAAATAACTACACCGCTATTTGTACAAACAAGGAAATATCTACACCGCCATGTGTTTAAATATGGAAATATATACACAGACATCTATTTATACATGGAAATATCTACACCGCTATCTGTATAAACATGCTAATAACTACACCGCTATCTGTATAAATTTGGAAATGTTTGCACCGCTATCCCTATAAACATGGTAATATCAACAACGCGATCTGTATAAACATGGAAATATCTACACTATTATCTGTATAAACATGGAAATATCTACACCACGATCTGTATAAGCATGGAAATACCTACAGCGTGATGTGTATAAACATGGAAATATCTACACCGCCATCTCTATAAACATGGAAATATCTACACCCCTATCTGTATAAACATGGAAATATCCACACAGCTATCTCTATAAACATGGAAAAATCAACACCGCTATCTCTATGAACATGGAAATAGCTACACCGCCATCTCTATAAACATGGAAATATCTATACCGTGATCAGTATAAACATGGAAATATCTACACCGCTATCTGTATAAACATGGAAATATATCCACTGCTATCTCTATAATCATCGAAATATCTACACCGCCATCTGTATAAACATGGAAATACTTACAAAGTTATCTGTATAAACATGGAAATATCTACACCGCCATCTGTATAAACATGGAAATATCTACACAGCCAAGTGAATATACGTGGAAATATCTACACCACTATCGATACAAACATGGAAATACCTACACCGCTATTTGTATAAACATGGAAATATATCCACTGATATCTCTATAAACTTCAAAATATCTACACCGCCATCTATATAAACATGGACAAACTTAAAAAGTTATCTGTATAAACATGGAAATATCTACACCGCCATCAGTATAAACATGGAAATATATACAAAGCCGTGTGTATATACATGGAAACATTTACACCGCTCTCTATATAAACATGGAAATAACTACACCGCTATCTGTATATACATGGAAATATCTACACCGCCATCTACATATCCATAGAAATATCTGCGCTGCCATCTGTATAAACATGGAAATATCTACACGGTCATCTGTGTATAGATGGAAATATCAACAGCGCCATCTGTACAAACATGGAAATATCGGCACCGCTATCTGTATAAACATGGAAATATCTACACCGCGGTCTGTATAAACATGGAAATATCTACACCGCTGTCTGTATAAACATGGAAATATATACACCGCTATCTGTATAAACATGGAAATATATCAACTGCTATCTCTATAAACATCGAAATATCTACACCTCCATCTGTATAAACATGGAAATACTTACAAAGTTATCTGTATAAACATGGAAATATCTACACCGCCATCTGTATAAACATGGAAATAACTACACCGCTATTTGTATAAACATGGAAATATCTCCACTGATGTCTCTATAAACTTCGAAATATCTACACCGCCATCTATATAAACATGGAACAACTTACAAAGTTATCTGTATAAACATGGAAATATCTACACCGCCATCTGTATATACATGGAAATATCTACACCGCCATCTACATATCCATAGAAATATCTGCGCTGTCATCTGTATAAACATGGAAATATCTACACGGTCATCTGAGAATAGATGGAAATATCAACACCGCCATCTGTACAAACATGGAAATATCTGCACCGCTATCTGTATAAACATGGAAATATCTACACTTCCGTCTGTATAAACATGGAAATATCTACACCGCTATCTGTATAAACATGGAAATATATACACCGCTATCTGTATAACCATGGAAATATGTACACCGTGATCTGTATAAACATGGAAATATTTACACCGTTATCTGTATAAACATGGAAATTTCTACACCGTTATCTGTATAAATATGGAAATATCTACATCGCTATCTCTATAAACATGGAAATATCTACACTGCGGTCTGTATAAACATGGAAATATCTACACCGGTATCTGTATAAACATGGAAATATCTACACCACGATCTGTATAAACATGGAAATATCTACACCGCTATCTGTATAAACATGGAAATATCTGCACAACTCTCTCTATAAACATGGACATATCTACAAAGCCATCTGTTTAAACATGGAAATGCCTACACAGTCATGTGTAGGAACATGGAAATATCTACACTGCCATCTGTATAAACTTAGAAATATCTACACAGCCCTCTGTATAAATATGGAAATATCTGCATAGGCATCTGTATAAACATGGAAATATCTGCACCGCTATCTGTATAAACATGGATATACCTACACCGCTGTCTCTATAAACATGGAAGTATGTACCCCGCTATGTGTATAAACAAGGAAATATCTCCACTGCTGTCTGTATAAACATGGAAATATCTCCACCGTTATCTGTATAAACATGGAAATATCTACAGCGCCATCTCTATAAACATTGAAATATCTACACTGCCATCTGTAAAAACATGGAAATGTCTACACAGTCATCTGAATAATCATGGAAATATCAACACCACCATCTGTATAAACATGGAAATACCTACAATACCATCTGTGTAAACATGGAAATACCTACACGGCTATCTCTATAAACATGGAAATATCAACACAGCCATCTGTACAAACATGGAAATATCTACACCACCATCTACATATCCAAGGAAATATCTGCGCCGCCGTCTGTATAAACATGGAAATATCTACACCACCATCTGTGTAAACATGGAAATATCTGCACTGCCATCAGTAAAAACATGGAAATACCTATACAGTCATCTGTATAAACTTGGAAATATCTACAATGTCGTCTGTATACACATGGAAATATCTACACAGCCATCTGTATAAACATGTAAATATCTACACTGCCATCTCCATAAACATGGAACTATCAACTCCGCCATCTGTATAAACATGGAAACATCTACACCGACATCTGTGTGAATAAGGAAATATCTACAATGCCATCTGTATAAAGATATAAATATCTGAACCGCGAGCTGTATAAACATGGAAATATCTACATCACTATCTGTATAAACGTGGAAATACCAACACCGCTATCGGTATAAACATGGAAATATCTACAATTCCATCTATTTAAACATGGAAATATCTACACCGCTATGTCTATAAACATGGAAATACCTACACCGCTATCTCTATAAACATGGAAACATCCACACCGCCATCTGCATATCCATGGAAATGTCGACAACGCCATCTGTACAAAGATGGAAATATCTACACGGCAATCTGTGTACAGATGGAAATAACAACACCGCCATCTGTACAAACATGGAAATATCTACACTGCCATCTGTATAAACATGGAAATACCTACAAAGTCATCTGTATAAACATGGAAATAGCTACACAGCCATCTGTATAAACATGGAAATATCTACACAGCCATCTGTATATACATGTAAATATCTACACCGCCATCTGTATATACATGGAAATATCTACACCGCCATCTACATATCCATAGAAATATCTGTGCTGCCATCTGTATAAACATGGAAATATCTACACGGTCATCTCTGTATAGATGGAAATATCAACACCGCCATCTGTACAAACATGGAAATATCTGCACCGCTATCTGTATAAATATGGAAATATCTACACCGCGGTCTGTATAAACATGGAAATATCTACACCGCTATCTGTATAAACATGGAAATATATACACCGCTATCTGTATAACCATGGAAATATGTACACCGTGATCTCTATAAACATGGAAATATTTACACCGATATCTGTATAAACATGGAAATTTCTACATCGTTATCTGTATAAATATGGAAATATCTACATCGCTATCTCTATAAACATGGAAATATCTACACTGCGGTCTGTATAAACATGGAAATATCTACACCGGTATCTTTATAAACATGGAAATATCTACACCACGATCTGTATAAACATGGAAATATATTCACCGCTATCTCTATAAACATGGAAATATCTGCACCGCTCTCTCTATAAACATGGACATATCTACAAAGCCATCTGTTTAAACATGGAAATGCCTACACAGTCATGTGTAGGAACATGGAAATATCTACACTGCCATCTGTATAAACTTAGAAATATCTACACAGCCCTCTGTATAAATATGGAAATATCTGCATAGGCATCTGTATAAACATGGAAATATCTGCACCGCTATCTGTATAAACATGGATATACCTACACCGCTGTCTCTATAAACATGGAAGTATGTACCCCGCAATGTGTATAAACAAGGAAATATCTCCACTGCTGTCTGTATAAACATGGAAATATCTCCACCGTTATCTGTATAAACATGGAAATATCTACAGCGCCATCTCTATAAACATTGAAATATCTACACTGCCATATGTAAAAACATGGAAATATGTACACAGTCTTCTGAATAATCATGGAAATATCAACACCACCATCTGTGTAAACATGGAAATACCTACAATACCATCTGTATAAACATGGAAATATCTACACAGACATCTGTATAAATATGGAAATATCTACACCGCCATCTGTATAAACATGGAAATATCTACACTGCCATCTCCATAAAGATGGAACTATCTACTCCGCCATGTGTATAAACACGGAAATATCTACACCACCATCTGTGTAAACATGGAAATATCTACACCGCTAGCTGTATAAACATAGAAATAACTTCACCGCCATCTGCATGTCCATGGAAATTTCTACGCCGCCATGGGTATAAACATGGAAATATCTACATGGCCATTTGTGTATAAATGGAAATATCAACACCGCCATCTGTACAAATATGGAAATATCTACACCGCTATCTCTATAAACATGGAAATACCTGCACTGCCATCTGCAAAAACAGGGAAATACCTATACAGTCATCTGTATAAACATGGAAATATCTACAATGCCATCTGTATACACATAGAAATATCTACAAAGCCATCTGAATAAACATGAAAATATCTACACTGCTATCTCTATAAACATGGAAATATCTACACCGCCATCTCCATAAACATGGAACTAACTACTCCGCCATCTGTATAAACATGGAAACATCTACAGCGCCATCTGTGTGAATAAGGAAATATGTACAATGTCATTGGTATAAAGAAATAAATATATGCACCGCGAGCTGTATAAACATGGAAATATCTACATCGCTATCTGTATAAACGTGGAAATACCAACACCGCTATCGGTATAAACATGGAAATATCTAGAACGCCATCTATATAAACATGGAAATATCTACACCGCTATGTCTATAAACATGGAAATAACTACACCGCTATCTCTATGAACATGGAAATATCCACACCGCCATCTGCATATCCATCGAAATATCTACAATGCCATCTGTATAAATATGGAAATATCTACACGGCAATCTGTGTACAGTTGGAAATATCAACACCGCCATCTGTACAAACATGGAAATATCTACACCGCCATCTGTATAAACATGGAAATATCTACACCACGATCTGTATAAACATGGAAATGTCTTCACCACGATCTGAATAAACATGGAAATATATACACCGCTATGTGTATAAACATGGTAATATCTACACTACCATCTATATAAACATGGAAATATCTACAACGCCGTCTGTATAAACATGGAAATATCTACAATGCCATCTGTAGAAAGATGGAAATATCTACACCGCAATCTGTGTAAACATGAAATATATACACCGGTATCTGTAAAAACATGGAAACATCTACACCGCAATCTGTATAAACATGGAAATATCTACACCACGATCTGTATAAACATGGAAATATCTACACCACTATCTCTATAAACATGTAAATACCTACACCGCTAACAGTATAAATATGGAAATAACCACACCGCTATCTCTATAAACATGGAAATATCTACACCGATTTCTCTATAAACGAGGAAATATCTACACTGCCATCTCTATATACATGGAAATATCTACACCGCCATCTCTATAAACATGAAAATATCTACACCGCCATCTCGAGAAACATGGATGTATCTACACCGCAATCTGTATAAACATGGAAATATCTACACCACTATCTGTATAAACATGGAAATATCTTCACCGCCATCTGTATAAACATGGAAATATCTTCACCGCCATCTGTATAAAGATGGAAATATCTACACCGCAGTCTGTATAAATATGGAAATACCTACACCGCTACCTCAATAAACATGTAAATATCTACACCGCTATCTGTATAAACATGGAAATATCTACACTGCCATCTGTATAAAGATGGAAATATTTAAACCGCGAGCTGTATAAACATGGAAATATCTACACCGCTATCTGTATAAACATGGAAATAACAACACCGTTATCTGTATAAACATGGAAATATCTACACCGTTACCTCTATAAACATGAAAATACTTACACCACCATCTCTATAAGCATGGAAATATTTACATCGCTATCTCTATAAACATAGAAATAACTACACCGCCATCCCTATAAACATGGAAATATCTACACCGCCATCTGCATAAACATGGAAATATCTACACAGACATCTGTATAAACATGGAAATACGTACACAGCCATCTCTATGAACAAGGAAATATCTACACCGCTATGTGTATAAAATTGAAAATACCTACACCGCTATGTGTATAAACATGGAAACATGTACACCGCCATCTCTATAAACATGGAAATATCTACACCCCTATCTGTATAAACATGGAAATATCCACACCGCTATCTCTATAAACATGGAAAAATCAATACCGCTAACTCTATGAACATTTAAATATCTACACCGCCATCTCTATAAACATGGAAATATCTACACCGCGATCAGTACAAATGGGGAAATATCTACAATGCCATCTGTAAAAACATGGAAATACATATACAGTCATCTGTATAAACATGGAAATATCTACAATGCCATCTGTATACACATGGAAATACCTACACGGCAATCTGTGTATAGATGGAAACATCAACACCGCCATCTGTACAAACATGGAAATATCTAAACCGCTATCTGTATAAACATGGAAATATCTACACTGTGGTCTGTATAAACATGGAAATTTCTACACCGGTATCTGTATATACATGGAAATATCTACATCACGATCTGTATAAACATGGAAATATTTACACCACTATCTGTATAAACATGGAAATATCTACACCGCTATCTTTATAAACATGGAAATATCTACAAAGCCATCTGTATAAACATGGAAATAACAACACAGTCATGTGTAGCAACATGGAAATATCTACACCGTGATTTGTATAAACATGGAAATATCTACACTGTGATCTGTATAAACATGGAAATATCTACACCGCTATCTGTATAAACATGGAAATATGTGCACATCTATCTCTATAAACATGGAAATATCTACACGTCAATCTGTATAAACATGGAAATACCTACAAGGTAATCTGTATTAACATGGAAATATCTACACAGCCATCTCTATAAACATGGAAATATCTACTCAGCAGTCTATATATACATGGAAATATCTACACCGCTATTTGTATCAACATGGAAATAAATACACCGCTATTTGTATAGTCAAGGAAATATCTACACCAATATCTGTTTAAACATGGAAATACCTACTCAGACTTCTGTTTATACATGGAAATATCTACACCGCTATCTGTATAAGCTTTCTGATAACTACACCGCTATCTGTATAAATGTGGAAATATTTGCACTGCTATCCCTATAAACATGGTAGTATCAACACCGCGATCTGTATAAACATGGAAATATCTACACCCCTACCTGTATAAACGTGGAAATATCTACACCGCTATCTCTATAAACATGGAAAAATCAACACCGCTATCTCTATGAACATGGAAATATCTACACCGCCATCTCTATAAACATGGAAATATCAACACCGCGATCAGTATAAACATGGAAATATCTACACCGCTATCTCTATAAACATGGAAGTATCTCCACTGTTATCTCTATAAACATCGAAATATCTTCACCGCCATCTGTATAAACATGGAAATACTTACAAAGTTATCTGTATAAACATGGAATTATCTACACCGCCATCTGTACAAACATGGAAATATCTACACAGCCATGTGCATATACATGGAAATATCTACACCGCTATCTATAAAAACCTGGAAATAACTACACCGCTATCTGTATAAACATGGAAATATCTACACGCCATCTACATATCCATGGAAATATCTGCACCGCCATCTCTATAAACATGGAAATATCCACACGGTCATCTGTGTATAGATGGAAATATCCACACCGCCATCTGTACAAACATGGAAATATCTGCACCGCTATCTGTATAAACATGGAAATATCTACAACGCGGTCTGTATAAACATAGAAATATCTAAACCGCTATCTGTATAAACATGGAAATATCTACACCCCTATCTCTATAAACATGGAAATAACTACACCGTGATCTGTATAAACATGGAAATATTTACACCGCTATCTGTATAAACATGGAAATATCTACACCGTTATCTGTATAAATATGGAAATATCTACACCGCTGTCTCTATAAACATGGAAATATCTACACCGCCATCTGTATAAACATGGAAATATCTACACTGCTATCTCTATAAACATGGAAATATCTACAATGCCATCTGTAAAAACATGGATATACCTGTGCAGTCATATGTATAAAAATGGAAATATCTACACCACCATCTGTATAAACATGGAAATATCTACAATGCCATCTGTATACACATGGAAATACCTACACGGCAATCTGTGTATAGATGGAAACATCAACACCGCCATCTGTACAAACATGGAAATATCTACACTGTTATCTCTATAAACATGTAAATATCTATACTGCTATCTCCATAAACATGGAAATATCTACACTGCGGTATGTATAAACATGGAAATATCTACAGCGGTATCTGTATAAACATGGAAATATCTACACCATGATCTGTATAAACATGGAAATATATACACCGCTATCTGTATAAACATGGAAATATCTGCACCGCTATCTCTATAAACATGGAAATATCTACAAAGACATCTGTATAAACATGGAAATAACTACACAGTCATGTGTAGGAACATTTAAATATCTACACTGCCGTCTGTATAAACATAGAAATATCTACACAGCCCTCTGTATAAATATGGAAATATCTGCATAGGCATCTGTGTAAACCTGGAAATTTCTGCACCGCTATCTGTATAAACGTCGAAATACCTACACCGCTGTCTCTATAAACATGGAAATATGTACACCGCTATGTGTATAAACATGGAAATATCTCCACTGCTCTCTGTATAAACATGGAAATAACTCCACCGTTAACCGTATAAACATGGAAATATCTACAGCGCCATCTCTATAAACATTGAGAAATCTTCACTGCCATGTGTAAAAACATGAAAATATCTACACAGTCATCTGAATAAACATGGAAATATCTACACCACCATCTGTAAAAACATGGAAATATCCACACCGCCATCTGCATATCAATGGAAATATCAACACCGCCATCTGTAAAAACATGGAAATATCTACACCGCTATGTGTATAAACACAGAAATACCTACACTGCAGTCTGTATAAACCTGGAAATATCTACACTGCTATCTCTAAAAATATGGAAATATCTACACCGCCATCTGTATAAACACGGAAATAACTACACAGTCATGTGTAGGAACATGGAAATATCTAGACCACTGTTTGTATAAAGATGGAAATATCTACAACGTTATCTGTATAAACATGGAAATATCTACACAGTGATCTGTATAAACATGGAAAAATGTACAGCACTCTCTGAATAAAGATGGAAATATCTACACCGCTATCTGTAAAAACATGGAAATATCTACACCACTATCTGTATAAATATGGAAATATTTACACCGCTATCTCAATAAACATGGAAATATCTACACCGCTATCTCTATAAACATGGAAATATCTACACCGCCATCTGTATTAACATGGAGATGTCTACACAGTCATCTGTATGAACCTGGAAATATCTACATTGTCATCTATATAAACATGGAAATATCTACAGAGAACTCTGTATAAACATGGAAATATCGGCACAGCCATCTGTATAAACATGGAAATATCTACACCGCTATCTGTATAAACATGGAAATATCTACATTGCTATGTGTATTAACCTGGAAATATCTCCATTGCTATCTGTATAAACATGGACATATCTCCACCGCAATCTGTATAAACATGAAAATATCTACACTGCTATCTCTATAAACATGGAAATATCTGCACTGCCATCTGTAAAAACATGGAAATAACTATAACGTCATCTGTATAAACATGTAAATATCTACACTGCTATCTCTATAAACATGGAAATACCTACACCGCCATCTCTATTAACATGAAAATATGTACACTGACATCTCCATAAACATGGAACTAAATACTCCACCATCTCTATAAACATGGAAATATCTACACCGCCATCTGTGTGAATAAGGAAATATCTATAATGCCATCTGTATAAAGATATAAATATCTGCACCGCGAGCTTTATAAACATGGAAATATCTACATCAATATCTGGAGAAACGTGGAAATACCAACAATGCTATCAGTATAAACATGGAAATATCTACAACGCCATCTATATAAACATGGAAATATCTACACCGCTATGTCTATAAACATGGAAATACCTACACCGCTATCTCTATAAACATGGAAATATCCACACTGCCATCTGTATATCCATGGAAATATCTACAACGCCATCTGTATAAAGATGGAAATATCTACACGGCAATATATGTACAGATGGAAATATCAACACCGCCATCTGTACAAACATGGAAATATCTACACCTCTATCTCTGTAAACATAGAAATACCTACACTGCAGTCTGTATAAACATGGAAATATCTACAAAGGTATCTGTATAAACATGGAAATATCTACACCACGATCTGTATAAACATGGAAATATTTACACCGCTATCTGTATAAACCTGGAAATATCTACACTGCTATCTCTATAAATATGGAAATATCTACAACGCCATATGTATAAACCTGGAAATAACTACACAGTCATTTGTACTAACATGGAAATATCTAAACCACGGTTTGTATAAACATGGAAATATCTACAACGTTATCTGTATAAACATGGAAATATCTACACAGTGATCTGTATAAACATGGAAATATGTACAGCACTCTCTGAATAAAGATGGAAATATCTACACCGATATCTGTATAAACATGGAAATATCAACACTGCCATCTGTATACACATGGAAATATCTACAGCGCCATCTGTATAAACATGGAAATATCTACACCGCCATCTGTACACAGTTGGAAATATCTACACAGCCATCTGTATAAACATGGAAATATCTACACTGCCATCTCTATAAACATGGAAATATCTACACCGCTATCTGTATAAACATGGAAATATCTACATCGCTATCTGTATAAACATGGAAATATCTCCACCGCTATCTGTATAAACATGGAAATATCTGTGCCGCCATCTGTATAAACATGGAAATATCTACACGGTCATCTGTGTATAGATGGAAATATCAACACCGCCATCTGTACAAACATGGAAATATCTGCACCGCTATCTGTATAAACACTTAAATATCTACACCGTGGTCTGTATAAACATGGAAATATCTAAACCGATATCTGTATAAACATGGAAATATCCACACCGCCATCTGTATAAACCTGGAAATATCTACAATGCCATCTGTATACACATGGAAATACCTAAACGGCAATCTGTGTATAGATGGAAACATCAACCGCGCCATCTGTACAAACTTGGAAATATCTACACTGCTATCTCTATAAACATGGAAATATCTACACTGCGGTCTGTATAAACATGGAAATATCTGCACCAGTATCTGTATAAACATGGAAATATCTACACCACGATCTTTATAAACATGGAAATATATACACCGCTATCTGTATAAACATGGAAATATCTGCACCGATATCTCTATAGACATGGAAATATCTACAAAGCCATCTGTATAAACATGGAAATACCTTCACAGTCATGTGTAGGAACATGGAAATATCTACAATGCCATCTGTATACACGTGGAAATATCTACCCAGCCATCTGTATAAACATGTAAGTATCTACACTGCTATCTCTATAAACATGGAAATATCTACACCGCCATCTCTATAAACATGAAAATATCTACACTGCCATCTCCATAAACATGGAACTAACTTCTCCGACATCTGTATAAACATGGAAACATCTACACCGCCATCAGTGTGAATAAGGAAATATCTACAATGCCATCTGTATAAAGATATAAATATCTGCACCGCAAGCTGTATAAACATGGAAATATCTACATCGCTATGTGTATAAACGTGGAAATACCAACACCGCTATCAGTATAAACATGGAAATATCTACAACGCCATCTACATATCCATGGAAATATCTGCCCCGCAATCTGTATAAACATGGAAATATCTACACGGTCATCTGTGTATAGATGGAAATATCAACACCGCCATCTGTACAAACATGGAAATATCTACTCCGCTATCTGTATAAATATGAAATATCTAAACCGCTATCTCTATAAAAATGGAAATATCTACACCGCCATCTGTATAAACATGGAAATATCTACAGCACTATCTGTATAAACATGGAAATATCTACACCGCTATATGTATAAACATGGAAATATCTACACAGCTATCTCTATAAACATGGAAATATCTACACTGCCATCTGTATAAACATGGAAATACCTACAAAGTCATCTGTATAAACATGGAAATATCTACACAGCCATCTGTATATACATGGAAATATCTACACCGCTATCTGTATAAACATGGAAATAACTTCACCGCTATTTGTATAACAAGGAAATATCTACACCGCCATCTGTTTAAACATGGAAATATATACACAGACATCTGTTTATACATGGAAATATCTACACGGCTATCTGTAAAAACATGCTAATAACTACAACGCTATCTGTATATATGTGGAAATATTTGCACCGCTATCCCTATAAACATGGTAATATCAACATCGCGATTTGTATAAACATGGAAATATCTACACCATGATCAGTATAAACATGGAAACATCTACACAGTGATCTGTATAAACATGGAAATATCTACACCGCCATCTCTATAAACATGGAAATATCTACACCCCTATCTGTATAAACATGGAAATATCCACACCGCTATCTCTATAAACATGGAAAAATCAACACCGCTATCTCTATCAACATGGAAATATCTACACCTCCATCTATATAAACATGGAAATATCTACACCGCGATCAGTATAAACATGGAAATATCTACACCGCTTTCTCTATAGACATGGAAATATCTCCACTGCTATCTCTATAAACATCGAAATATCTACACCGCCATCTTTATAAACATGGAAATACTTACAAAGTTATCTGTATAAACATGGAAATATCTACACAGCCATCTGTATAAACGTGGAAATATCTACACAGCCATGTGTATATACATGGAAATATCTACACCGCTATCTATATAAACATGGAAATAACTACACCACTTTCTGTATAAACATGGAAATATTTATACCGCCATCTACATATTCATAGAAATATCTGCGCCGCCATCTGTATAAACATGGAAATATCTACACCACTATCTCTATAAACATGGAAATATCTACACCGTGATCTGTATAAACATGGAAATATTTACACGGCTATCTCTATAAACATGGAAATATCTACACCGTTATCTGCATAAATATAGAAATATCTACACCGCTATCACTATAAACATGGAAATATCTACACCGCCATCTGTATAAACATGGAAATATCTGCACTGCTATCTCTATAAACATGGAAATATCTACAATGCCGTCTGTAAGAACATGGAAATACCTATACAGTCATCTGTATAAACATGGATATATCTACACCACCATCTGTATAAACATGGAAATATCTACAATGCCATCAGTATACACATGGAAATACCTACACGGCAATCTGTGTATAGATGGAAACATCAACACCGCCATCTGTACAAACATGGAAATATCTAAACCGCTATCTCTATAAACATGGAAATATCTACACTGCAGTCTGTATAAACATGGAAATATCTACACCGGTATCTGTATAAACATGGAAATATCTACACCACGATCTGTATAAACATGGAAACATTTACACCGCTATCTGTATAATCATGGAAATATCTGCACCGATATCTCTATAAACATGGAACTATCTACAAAGCCATCTGTATAAACATGGAAATACCTACACAGTCATGTGTAGGAACATGGAAATATCTACACTGCCATCTGTAAACATGGAAATATCTACACAGCCCTCTGTATAAATATGGAAATATCTGCATAGGCATCTGTATAAACATGGAAATATCTGCACCGCTATCTGTATAAACATGGAAATACCTACACCGCTGTCTCTATAAACATGGAAATATGTACACCGCTATGTGTATAAACATGGAAATATCTCCACTGCTGTCTGTATAAACATGGAAATATCTACACCGCGATCTGTATAAACATGGAAATATCTACACCGCTAACTGTATAAACATGGAAATATCTACAAAGCCATCTCTATAAACATGGAAATACCTACATCGCCATCAGTATAAACATGGAAATACCTACAAAGTCATTTGTATAAACATGGAAATATCTGCACAGCCATCTGTATAAACATGGAAATATCTACACAGCCATCTGTATATACATGGAAATATCTACAGTGCTATCTGTATAAACATTGAAATAACTACACCGCTATTTGTATAAACAAGGGAATATCTACACCGCCATCTGTTTAAACATGGAAATATATACACAGACATCTGTTTATACTTGGAAATATCTACACCGCTATCTGTATAAACATGCTAATAACTACAACGCTATCTGTATAAATGTGGAAATATTTGCACCGCTATCCCTATAAACATGGTAATATCAACACCGCGATCTGTATAAACATGGAAATATCTACAACATGATGTGTATAAACATGGAAATATCTACACAGCGATCTATACAAACATGGAAATATCTACACTCTGATCTGTATAAACATGGAAATATCTACACCGACATCTCTATAAACATGGAAATATCTACACCCCTATCTCTATAAACATGGAAATATCCACACAGCTATCTCTATAAACATGGAAAAATCAACACCGCTATCTCTATGAACATGGAAACGTCTACACCGCCATCTCTATAAAAATGGAAATATCTACACCGCGATCAGTATAAACATGGAAATATCTACACCGCTATCTGTATAAACATGGAAATATCTCCACTACTATCTCTATAAACATCGAAATATCTACACTGCCATTTGTATAAACATGGAAATACTTACAAAGCTATCTGTATAAACATGGAAATATCTACACCGCCATCTGAATAAACATGGAAATATCTACACAGCCATGTGTATATACATGGAAATATCTACACCGCTATCTATATAAACATGGAAATAACTACACCGCTGCCTGTAAAAACATGGAACTATCTCCACTGCTATCTATATAAACATAGAAATATGTACACCGCCATCTGCATAAACATGGAAATATTTACAAAGTTATCTGCATAAACATGGAAATATCTACACAGCCATGTGTACATACATGGAAATATCTACACCGCTCTTTATATTAACATGGAAATAAGTACACCGCTATCTGTATAAACATGGAAATAACTTCACCGCAATTTGTATAACAAGGAAATATCTACACCGCCATCTGTTTAAACATGGAAATATATACACAGACATCTGTTTATACATGGAAATATCTACACGGCTATCTGTATAAACATGCTAATATCTACACTGCTATCTGTATAAATGTGGAAATATTTGCACCGCTATCCCTATAAACATGGTAATATCAACACCGCGATCTGTATAAACATGGAAATATCTACACCATGATCTGCATAAACATGGAAACATCTACACCGTGATCTGTATAAACATGGAAATATCTACAGCGCCATGTCTATAAACATGGAAATATCTACACCTCTATCTGTATAAACATGGAAATATCCACACCGCTATCTCTATAAACATGGAAAAATCAACACCGCTATCTCTATGAACAAGGAAATATCTACACCTCCATCTATATAAACATGGAAATATCTACACCGCGATCAGTATAAACATGGAAATATCTACACCGCTATCTGTATAAACATGGAAATATCTCCACTGATATCTCTATAAACATCGAAATATCTACACCGCCATCTGTATAAACATGGAAATACTTACAAAGTTATCTGTATAAACATGGAAATATCTACACAGCCATCTGTATAAACATGGAAATATCTACACAGCCATGTGTATATACATGGAAATATCTACACCGCTATCTATATAAACATGGAAATAACTACACCGCTTTCTGTATAAACATGGAAATATTTACACCGCCATCTACATATTCATAGAAATATCTGCGCCGCCATCTGTATAAACATGGAAATATCTACACGGTCATCTGTGTAGAGATGGAAATATCAACACCGCCATATGTACAAACATGGAAATATCTGCAATGCTATCTGAATAAACATGGAAATATTTACACCGCGGTCTCTATAAACATGGAAATATCTACATCGCTATCTGTATAAACACGGAAATATCTACACCACTATCTCTATAAACATGGAAATATCCACACCGTGATCTGTATAAACATGGAAATATTTACACGGCTATCTGTGTAAACATGGAAATATCTACACCGTTATCTCTATAAATATAGAAATATCTACACCGCTATCTCTATAAACATGGAAATATCTACACCGCCATCTGTATAAACATGGAAATATCTGCACTACTATCTCTATAAACATGGAAATATCTACAATGCCGTCTGTAAGAACATGGAAATACCTATACAGTCATCTGTATAAACATGGAAATATCTACACCACCATCTGTATAAACATGGAAATATCTACAATGCCATCAGTATACACATGGAAATACCTACACGGCAATCTGTGTAGATGGAAACATCAACACCGCCATCTGTACAAACATGGAAATATCTAAACGGCTATCTCTATAAACATGGAAATATCTACAATGCGGTCTGTATAAACATGGAAATTTCTACACCGGTATCTGTATAAACATGGAAATATCTACACCACGATCTGTATAAACATGGAAATATTTACACCGCTATCTGTATAATCATGGAAATATCTGCACCGATATCTCTATAAACATGGAAATATCTACAAAGCCATCTGTATAAACATGGAAATACCTACACTGTCATGTGTAGGAACATGGAAATATCTACACTGCCATCTATAAACATGGAAATATCTACACAGCCCTCTGTATAAATATGGAAATATCTGCATAGGCATCTGTATAAACATGGAAATATCTGCACCGCTATCTGTATAAACTTGGAAATACCTACACCGCTGTCTCTATAAACCTGGAAATATGTACACAGCTATGTGTATAAACATGGAAATGTCTCCACTGCTGTCTGTATAAACATGGAAATATCTACACCGCGATCTGTATAAACATGGAAATATCTACACCGCTATCTTTATAAACATGGAAATATCTACACAGCTATCTCTATAAACATGGAAATACCTACATCGCCATCTGTATAAACATGGAAATACCTACAAAGTCATCTGTATAAACATGGAAATATATACACAGCCATCTGTATAAACATGGAAATATCTACACAGCCTTCTGTATATACATGGAAATATCTACACTGCTATCTGTATAAACATTGAAATAACTACACCGCTATTTGTATAAAGAAGGAAATATCTACACCGCCATCTGTTTAAACATGGAAATATATACACAGACATCTGTTTATACTTGGAAATATCTACACCGCTATCTGTATAAACATGCTAATAACTACAACGCTATCTGTATAAATGTGGAAATATTTGCACCGCTATCCCTATAAACACGGTAATATCAACACCGCGATCTGTATAAACATGGAAATATCTACACCATGATCTCTATAAACATGGAAATATCTACACCGCCATCTCTATAAACATGGAAATATCTACACCCCTATCTTTATAATCATGGAAATATCCACACAGCTATCTCTATAAACATGAAAAAATCAACACTGCTATCTCTATGAACATGGAAACGTCTACACCGCCGTCTCTATAAACATGGAAATATCTACATCGCGATCAGTATAAACATGGAAATATCTACACCGCTATCTGTATAAACATGGAAATATCTCCACTACTATCTCTATAAACATCGAAATATCTACCCTGCCATCTGTATAAACATGGAAATACTTACAAAGCTATCTGTATAAACATGGAAATGTCTACACCGCCATCTGTATAAAAATGGAAATATCTACACAGCCATGTGTATATACATGGAAATATCTACACCGCTATCTATATAAACATGGAAATAACTACACCGCTATCTGTATAAACATTTAAATATCTCCACTGCTATCTCTATAAACATAGAAATATCTACAACGCCATCTGCATAAACTTGGAAATATTTACAAAGTTATTTGTATAAACATGGAAATATCTACACCGCCATCTGTAAAAACATGGAAATATCTACACAGCCATGTGTACATACATGGAAATATCTACACCGCTCTCTATATAAACATGGAAATAAATACAGCGCTCTCTGGATATACATGGAAATATCTACACCACCATCTACATATCCATAGAAATATCTGCGCTGCCATCTGTATAAACATGGAAATATCTACACGGTCATCTGTGTATAGATGGAAATATCAACACCGCCATCTGTACATACATGGAAATATCTGCACCGCTATCTGTATAAACATGGAAATATCTACACCGTGATCTGTATAAACATGGAAATATCTACACGGCTATCTGTATAAACGTGGAAATATCTACACCGTTATCTGTATAAATATAGAAATATCTACACCGCTCTCTCTATAAACATGGAAATATCTACACTGCCATCTGTATAAACAGGGAAATATCTGCACCGCAGTCTGTGTAAACATGGAAATATCTTCACCGATATCTGTAAAAACATGGAAATATCTACACCGCTACCTGTATAAACATGGAAATATCTACACCGTTATCTGTATCAACATGGAAATATCTACACCGCGATCTGTATAAACATGGAAATATCTGCACCGCTATCTGTATAAACATGGAAATACCTACACAGCTATCTCTATAAACATGGAAATATCTACACCGCCATCTGTATAAACATGGAAATACCTACACAGTCATCTGTATAAACATGGAAATATGTACACAGCCATCTGTATAAACATGGAAATATCTACACAGCCATCTGTATATACATGGAAATATCTAAATCGCTTTCTGTATAAACATGGAAATAACTACACTGCTATTTGTATAAACAAGGAAATATCTACACCGTGATCTGTATAAACATGGAAATATCAACACGGTCATCTGTGTATAGATGGAAATATCAACACCGCCATCTGTACAAACATGGAAATATCTGCACCGCTGTCTGTATAAACATGGAAATATCTACACCGCGGTCTGTATAAACATGGAAATATCTACACCGCTATCTGTATAAACATGGAAATATCTACACCGCGGTCTGTATAAACATGGAAATATCTACACCGCAATCTGTGTAAACATGGAAATATGTACACCGATATCTGTAAAAACATGGAAATATCTACACGCCAATCTGTATAAACATGGAAATATCTACACAGCCATGTGTATATACATGGAAATATCTACACCGCTATCTGTATAAACATGGAAATAACTACACCGCTATCTGTATAAACATGGAAATATCTACATCGCCATCTACATATCCATGGAAATATCTGCGCCGCCATCTGTATAAACATGGAAATATCTAAACTGAGGTCTGTATAAACATGGAAATATCAATACCGCTATCTCTATGAACAAGGAAATATCTACACCTCCATCTATATAAACATGGAAATATCTACACCGCGATCAGTATAAACATGGAAATATCTACACCGCTATCTGTATAAACATGGAAATATCTCCACTGCTATCTCTATAAACATCGAAATATCTACACCGCCATCTGTATAAACATGGAAATACTTACAAAGTTATCTGTATAAACATGGAAATATCTACACAGCCATCTGTATAAACATGGAAATATCTACACAGCCATGTGTATATACATGGAAATATCTACACCGCTATCTGTATAAACATGGTAATATCTACACCGCCATCTATATAAACATGGAAATATCTACACCGCCATCTGTATAAACATGGAAATATCTACAATGCCATCTGTAGAAAGATGGAAATATCTAAAACGCAATCTGTGTAAACCTGGAAATATCTACACCGATATCTTTAAAAACATGGAAATATCTACACCGATATCTGTATAAACATGGAAATATCCACATCGCGATCTGTATGAACATGGAAATATCTACACCACGATCTGTATAAACATGGAAATATCTACACCGCTATCTGAATAAACATGGAAATATCTACAAAGCTATCTCTATATACATCGAAATATCTACACCGCCATCTGTATAAACATGGAAATACCTACAAAGTCATCTGTATAAACATGGAAATATCTACAAAGCCATCCGCATAAACATGGAAATATCTACACAGCCATCCGCATAAACATGGAAGTATCTACACAGTCATCTGTATATTCATGGAAATATCTACACCGCTATCTGTATAAACATGGAAATAACTAATCCGCTATTTGTATAACCAAGGAAATATCTACACCGTGATCTGTATAAACATGGAAATATCTACACCACTATCTGTATAAACATGGAAATATCTACACCGCTATCTGTATAAACATGGAAATAGCAACACCGCTATCTGTATAAACATGGAAATATTTCCACCGCTATCTGCATAAACATGGAAATATCTACACCACTATCTGTATAAACCTGGAAATATCTACACTGGCTTCTGTGTAAATATGGATATATCTACAGTGCTATCGGTATAAACATGGAAATACCTGCACCGCTATCTGTATAATCATGGAAATAACTACACAGCCATCTGTATAAATATGGAAATATCTACAACGCTATCTCTATAAACATGGAAATAACTACACCGCCATCTACATAAAGATGGAATTATCTACACCGCTGTCTCTATAAACATGGAAATATCTACACCGCCATCTGCATAAACATGGAAATAGCTACTCCACTGTCTCTATAAACATGGAAATATCTCCACCGCCATCATTAAAAACATGGAAATATCTACACAGTCATCTGTATAAACATGGAAATATCTACACCACCATCTGTATAAACATGGAAATAGCTACAATGCCATCTGTATACACATGGAAATATCTACACTGCCGTCTGTATGAACATGGAAATATCTACACTGCTATGTCTATAAACATGGAAATTCCTAAACCGCTATCTCTATAAACATGGAAATATCTACACGGCTATCTCTATAAACATGGAAATATCTACACCGCTATCTTTATAAACATGGAAATATCTCCACTGCTATCAGTATAAACATGGAAATATCTGCACTACTATCGGTATAAACATGGAAATATCTACACAGCTATCTGTGTGAACATGGAAATATCTACACAGCTATCTGTGTAAAGATGGAAATATCTACAACGCTATCTCTGTAAACATGGAAATATCTACACCGCTATCTGTGTAAACATGGAAGTATCTACACCGCTATCTGTGTAAAGATGGAAATATCTAGACCGCTATCATTGTAAAGATGGAAATATCTTCACCGCTATCTGTGTAAACATGGAAATATCTACTCCGCTATCTATATAAAAATGGAAATATCTACACAGCTATCTCTGTAAACATGGAAATATCTACACTGCTATTTGTGGAAACGTGGAAATAACTACACCGCCATCTGTATAAACATGGAAGTATCTACACCACCATCTGTATAAACATGGAAATATCTACATCGCCATCTACATATCCATGGAAATATCTGCGCCGCCATCTGTATAAACATGGAAATATCTAAACTGAGGTCTGTATAAACATGGAAATATCAATACCGCTATCTCTATGAACAAGGAAATATCTACACCTCCATCTATATAAACATGGAAATATCTACACCGCGATCAGTATAAACATGGAAATATCTACACCGCTATCTGTATAAACATGGAAATATCTCCACTGCTATCTCTATAAACATCGAAATATCTACACCGCCATCTGTATAAACATGGAAATACTTACAAAGTTATCTGTATAAACATGGAAATATCTACACAGCCATCTGTATAAACATGGAAATATCTACACAGCCATGTGTATATACATGGAAATATCTACACCGCTATCTGTATAAACATGGTAATATCTACACCGCCATCTATATAAACATGGAAATATCTACACCGCCATCTGTATAAACATGGAAATATCTACAATGCCATCTGTAGAAAGATGGAAATATCTAAAACGCAATCTGTGTAAACCTGGAAATATCTACACCGATATCTTTAAAAACATGGAAATATCTACACCGATATCTGTATAAACATGGAAATATCCACATCGCGATCTGTATGAACATGGAAATATCTACACCACGATCTGTATAAACATGGAAATATCTACACCGCTATCTGAATAAACATGGAAATATCTACAAAGCTATCTCTATATACATCGAAATATCTACACCGCCATCTGTATAAACATGGAAATACCTACAAAGTCATCTGTATAAACATGGAAATATCTACAAAGCCATCCGCATAAACATGGAAATATCTACACAGCCATCCGCATAAACATGGAAGTATCTACACAGTCATCTGTATATTCATGGAAATATCTACACCGCTATCTGTATAAACATGGAAATAACTAATCCGCTATTTGTATAACCAAGGAAATATCTACACCGTGATCTGTATAAACATGGAAATATCTACACCGCTATCGGTATAAACATGGAAATATCTACACCGCTATCTGTATAAACATGGAAATAGCAACACCGCTATCTGTATAAACATGGAAATATTTCCACCGCTATCTGCATAAACATGGAAATATCTACACCACTATCTGTATAAACCTGGAAATATCTACACTGGCTTCTGTATACATATGGATATATCTACAGTGCTATCGGTATAAACATGGAAATACCTGCACCGCTATCTGTATAATCATGGAAATAACTACACAGCCATCTGTATAAATATGGAAATATCTACAACGCTATCTCTATAAACATGGAAATAACTACACCACCATCTACATAAAGATGGAATTATCTACACCGCTGTCTCTATAAACATGGAAATATCTACACCGCCATCTGCATAAACATGGAAATAGCTACTCCACTGTCTCTATAAACATGGAAATATCTCCACCGCCATCATTAAAAACATGGAAATATCTACACAGTCATCTGTATAAACATGGAAATATCTACACCACCATCTGTATAAACATGGAAATAGCTACAATGCCATCTGTATACACATGGAAATATCTACACTGCCGTCTGTATGAACATGGAAATATCTACACTGCTATGTCTATAAACATGGAAATTCCTAAACCGCTATCTCTATAAACATGGAAATATCTACACCGCTATCTCTATAAACATGGAAATATCTACACCGCTATCTTTATAAACATGGAAATATCTCCACTGCTATCAGTATAAACATGGAAATATCTGCACTGCTATCGGTATAAACATGGAAATATCTACACAGCTATCTGTGTGAACATGGAAATATCTACACAGCTATCTGTGTAAAGATGGAAATATCTACAACGCTATCTCTGTAAACATGGAAATATCTACACCGCTATCTGTGTAAACATGGAAGTATCTACACCGCTATCTGTGTAAAGATGGAAATATCTAGACCGCTATCATTGTAAAGATGGAAATATCTTCACCGCTATCTGTGTAAACATGGAAGTATCTACACCGCTATCTGTGTAAAGATGGAAATATCTAGACCGCTATCATTGTAAAGATGGAAATATCTTCACCGCTATCTGTGTAAACATGGAAATATCTACTCCGCTATCTATATAAAAATGGAAATATCTACACAGCTATCTCTGTAAACATGGAAATATCTACACTGCTATTTGTGGAAACGTGGAAATAACTACACCGCCATCTGTATAAACATGGAAGTATCTACACCACCATCTGTATAAACATGGAAATATCTACACCACCATCTGTATAAACATGGAAATATCTACACCGCCATCTGTATAAACATGGAAATATCAACACCACTATCTGTATAAACATGGAGGTATCAACACCGCCGACTGTATAAACATGGAAATATCTACAGCGCCATCTGTGTAAACATGGCAATATCTACACCGCCATATGTAAAAACACGGAAATATCTACACTGTTGACTGTAAACAAGGAAATATATACACCACGATCTGTATAAACATGGAAAGATGTACAGCGCTATCTGTATAAACATGGAAATATGTACCCCACTATCTGTATAAATATGGAAATTTCTGCAACGCTATCTGTATAAATAAGGAAATTGTTACACCGCTATCTGTATAAACATGGAAATATCTACACAACGATCTATATAAACATGGAAAGATCTGCACCGCTATCTGTATAAAGATGGAAATATCTACACCGCTATCTGTATAAACATAGAAATACCTACACGGCTATCTGTATAAACATGGATATATCTACAATGCTATCATTGTAAACATGGAAATATCTACACAGCTATCTGTGTAAACCTGGAGATATCTACACTGCTATCTGTGTAAAGATGGTATTATCTACACCGCTATCAGTGTAAAATTGGAAATATCTACACGGCTATCTCTGTAAACATGGAAATATCTACACCGCTATCTATATAAACATGGAAATATCTACACCGCTATCTGTGTAAACATGGAAATATCTACAGCGCTATCTGTGCAAAAATGGAATTATCAACAACGCCATCTTTATAAACATGGAAATACCTACACCGCCATCTGTATAAACATGGAAATATGTACACTGCCATCAGTATAAACATGGAAATGTCAACATCGCTATCTGTATAAACATGGAATTATCAACACTGATATCTGTATAATATGGAAGTATCTACACAACCATCTGTATAAACGTGGAAATATCTACACCGTTATCTGTATAAACATGGAAATACCTACACCATGATCTGTATAAACATGGAAAGATCTACACGGCTATCTGTATAAACATGTATATATCTACCCTGCTATCTGTATAAATATGGAAATATCTACACTACCATCTCTATAAACATGGAAATAGCCACACCGCTATCTGTAGAAACATGGAAATATCTACATCGCCATTTGTAAAAACGTGGAAATATCTACACAGTCATCTGTGTAAACATGGAAGATATCTAAACCTCCATCTGTATAAACATGGAAATATCAACACCACCATCTGAATAAACATCGAAATGTCTACACGGCTATTTGCATAAGTATGGAAATAACTACACCGCTATCTCTATAAACATGGAAATGTCTACACAGTTATCTCTATAAACATGGAAATATCTACACCGCTATCTCTATGAACACTGAGATATCTATATCGCTATCTGTCCAAACATGGAAATTACTCCACCACTATCTCTATTAACATGGAATTATCTACACTTCTATCTGTATAAACATGTAAATATCTCCAACGCAATCTGTATAAACATGGAAATACCTACACTGCTATCTGTATATGCATGGAAATATCTACACCGCTATCTGTATAAACATGGAAATATCTACACCACTATCTGTATAAACATGGAAATATCTACATCTTTATCTGTATAAACATTGAAATATCTCCACCGCTATCTCTATAAACATGGAAATATCTACACCCCTATCTCCATAAACATGGAAATATCTACACCGCTATCTGCATAAACTTGGAAATATCTACACCGCCATCTGTATAAACATGGAAATATCTCCACCGCTATCTTTATAAACATGGAAATATCTTCATCGCTATCTGTATAAACATGGAAATAGCCACACCGGTATCTGTATAAACATGGAAATAACTTCACCGCCATCTGTCAATACATGGAAATATCTACACAGACATATGTAGAAACATGGAAATATCTACACCTCCATCTGTATAAACATAGATATATCTACACTGCCATCTGTGAAAATATGAAAACATCTACACTGCCATCTCTATAAAGATGTAAATAACTAGACCGCATGCTGTACAGACATGGAAATATCTACACCATGATCTGTATAAACATGGAAATATCTGCCCCGCTGTCAGTATAAACATGGAAATTTCTGCAACACTATCGATGTAATCATGGAAATATCTACACTGCAATCTGTATAAACTTGGAAATATCAACACCGGTATATGTATAAACATGGAAATATCTCAACCGCTATCTCTGTAAACCTGGAAATATCTGCACTGCCATCTGTAAAAATCTGGAAACATCTACACTGTCATCTGCATAAACATGGAATAATCTACACCACCATCTCTATAAAGATGGAAATATCTACACTGCTATCTGTAAACACATGGAAATATCTACACAGCCATCTGTATAAACATGGAAATAATTATACCGCTAGCTCTATAAACATGTAAATAACTTCACCGCTATCTCTATAAACATGGAAATATCTACAACTCTATCACTATAAACATGGAAATACCTACACCACTATCTCTATAAACATGGAAATATTAACACCGCTATCTCTATAAACATGGAAATATCTTCACCGCCATCTCTATAAACTTGGAAATATCACACCGCCATCTGCATAAACATGGAAATATCTACACCGCCATCTGCATACACATGGAAATATCTGCACTGCCATCTGTATAAAGATGGAAATATCTACACCGCGAACTGTAAAAACATGGAAATATCTACATCGCTATCTGTATAAACTTGGAAATACCAACACCGCTATCTGTATAAACATGGAAATTTATACACTGCTATCTGTATAAACATTGAAATATCTACACCGCTATCTCTATAAACATGGAAATATCTACACCGCTATCCCTATAAACATTGAAATATATACACGGCCATCTCTATAAACATGGAGTTATCTTCACCAGCATCTACAAAAACAAGGAAATAACTTCCCCACCATCTATGTAAACATGGAAATATCTAAACCGCCATCTGTATAAACATGCAAATTTCTACACTGCCATCTGTAGAAAGAGAGAAATATCTACACCGCGATCTGTATAAACGTAGAAATATCTACACCGCTATCTGTATAAATTTGGAAATATCTACAATGGTATATGTATAAACATGGAAATATGTACACCATGGCCTGTAGAAACCTGGAAATATCTACACCGCTATCTGTATAAATATGGAAATATCTACACAGCCATCTCTGTAAACATGGAAATATCTACACCGCTATCTCTATAAGCCTGGAAATATCTACACCACCATCTGTATAAATATGGAAATACCTACACTGTAATCTATATAAACATGGAAATATCTACACTGCCATCTCTATAAACATGGAAATTTCTACAACGCCATCTACAAAAAGAAGGAAATATCTACACCGCCGTCTATATATAGATGGAAATACCTACACTGCCATCTGTATAAACATGGAAATATCTACACTGCCATCTTCAGAAAAATTTAAATATCTACACTGTGATCTGTATAAACATGGAAATATCAACACCGCTATCTGTGTAAACCTGGAAGTATCTACAATGCTATCTGTATAAAGATGGAAATACCTACACCGCTATCTTTATAAACATGGAAATATCTACACCGCTATATATATAAACATGGAAATATCTCAACCGCTATCTCTATAAACATGGAAATATCTACACTGCCATTTGTAGAAAGATGGAAATATCTACACCGCGATTTGTATAAACATGTAAATATCTACACCGTAAACAGTATAAACATGGAAATATCTACACCGGTATTTGTATAAACATGGAAATATCTACATTGCGTTCTGCGTAAACATGGAAATATGTACACCGCTATCTGTATAAACATGTAAATATCTACACCGCTATCCCTATAAGCATGGAAATATCTACTCCGCCATCCACATAAACATGGAAATACCTACACCGTCATCTGTATAAACATGGAAATATCTACACCAACATCTGTATAAACATGGAAATATCTACACCGTTATCTGTATAAACATGGAAATATCTACACCGCTATCTGTATAAACATGGAAATACCTACGCCGCTATTTGTATAAACCTGAAAATATCCACTCTGCTTTCACTATAAACATGGAAATACCTACACGGCTATCTCTGTAAACATGGAAATATCTACACCGCTATCTCTATAAACATGGAAATATCTACAACGCCATGTCTATTAACTTGGAAATATGTACACCGCCATCTGCATAAACATGGAATTATCTACACCGCCATCAGCATAAACATGGAAATATCCACACTGCCATCTGTATAAACATGGAAATATCTACACCGCCATCTGTACAAACATGGAAATATCTACACTACGATCTGTATAAACATGGAAATATCTACACTGCCATCTGTATAAAGATGGAAATATCTACACCGTGAGCTGTATAAACATGGAAACATCTACACAGCCATCTGTATAAACATGGATATATCTACACCGCAATCTCTATAAACCTGGAAATACCTATACCGCTATCTCTATAAACATCGAAATATCTACACCGCTATCACTATGAACATAGAAAAATCTACACCGCCATCTCTATAAAATTGAAAATGTCTGCACCACCTTCTGAATAATCATGGAAATAACTACACAGTCATCTTTATAAACTTGGAAATAACTAAAAAACCCTCTGTATAAACATGGAAATATTTACACCGCCTTCTGTATAAACATGGAAATGTCGACACGGCCATCTACATAAACAAGGAAATATCTACACTGCCACCTATATAAACATGGAAATATCTACACCGCCATCTGTATAAACATGGAAATATCTACTCTGCCATCTGTAGAAAGATGGACATATCTACACCGCGATCTGTATAAACATGGAAATATCTACACCGCTATCTGTTTAAACATGGAAATATCTACACCACTATCTGTATAAATATGGGAATATCTACACCGCTATCTCTATAAACATGAAAATATCTACGCTGCTATCTGTATAAACATGGAAATTTCTGCACCACTATCTTTATCAACTTGGCAATATCTACACCGCCATCTGTATAAAGATGGAAATATCTACACAGTCATCTGTATAAACATGGAAATATCTACACAGCCATCTGTATAAACGTGGAAATATCTACACAGCCATCTCTGTAAACATGGAAATATCTAGACCGCTATCTGTATAAACATGGAAATATCTACACCGCTATCTGTATAAACATGGAAATATCTATACCGCTATCTGTATAAACATGGAAATTTCTACACCGCTATGTGTATAAACATGGAAATATGTCAACCGGTATCTCTATAAACATGGAAATATATACACTGCCATTTCTAGAAAGATGGAAATATCTACACCGCGATCGGTATACACATGTAAATACACCACTACCTGTATAAACATGGAAATATCTACAACGCTATTTGTATAAACATGGAAATATCTACACCGCATTCTGTGCAAACATGGAAATATCTATACCGCTATCAGTATAAACATGGAAATATCTACACCGCTATCTGTATAAGCATGGAAACATCTACACCGCCATCCGTATAAACATGTAAAGATCTACACAGCCTTCTGTATAAACATGGAAATACCTACACAGCCATCTGTATAAACATGAAAATATCTACACCGTTATCTGTATAAGCATGGAAATATGTGCACCGCTATCCCTATATACATAGAAATATCAACAGCGCTATCTGTATAAACATGGAAATATCTATACCGCTATCTGTAAAAACATGGAAATATCTACTCTGCTTTCAGTATAAACATGGAAATACCTACACCGCTATCTCTATGAACATGGAAATATCTACAATGCTATCTGTATAAACATGGAAATACCTACACCGCTATCTGTATAAACATGGAAATATCTACACCGCTATATATATAAACATGGAAATATCTCAACCGCTATCTCTATAAACATGGAAATATCTACACTGCCATTTGTAGAAAGATGGAAGTATCTACACCGCGATTTGTATAAACATGTAAATATCTACACCGTAAACAGTATAAACATGGAAATATCTACACCGGTATTTGTATAAACATGGAAATATCTACATTGCGTTCTGCGTAAACATGGAAATAGGTACACCGCTATCTGTATAAACATGTAAGTATCTACACCACTATCTCTATAAGCATGGAAATATCTACACCGCCATCCACATAAACATGGAAATACCTACACCGTCATCTGTATAAACATGGAAATAACTACACCACTATCTGTATAAACATGGAAATAGCAACGCCGCTATTTGTATAAACCTGAAAATATCCACTCTGCTTTCACTATAAACATGGAAATACCTACACGGCTATCTCTGTAAACATGGAAATATCTACACCGCTATCTCTATAAACATGGAAATATCTACAACGCCATGTCTATTAACTTGGAAATATGTACACCGCCATCTGCATAAACATGGAATTATCTACACCGCCATCAGCATAAACATGGAAATATCCACACTGCCATCTGTATAAACATGGAAATATCTACACCGCCATCTGTACAAACATGGAAATATCTACACTACGATCTGTATAAACATGGAAATATCTACACTGCCATCTGTATAAAGATGGAAATATCTACACCGTGAGCTGTATAAACATGGAAACATCTACACTGCCATCTGTATAAACATGGATATATCTACACCGCAATCTCTATAAACCTGGAAATACCTATACCGCTATCTCTATAAACATCGAAATATCTACACCGCTATCACTATGAACATAGAAAAATCTACACCGCCGTCTCTATAAAATTGAAAATGTCTGCACCACCATCTGAATAATCATGGAAATAGCTACACAGTCATCTTTATAAACTTGGAAATAACTAAATCACCCTCTGTATAAACATGGAAATATCTACACCGTTATCTGTATAAATATGGAAATATCTACACCGCCATCTCTATAAACATGGAAATATCTACACCGCCATCTGTATAAACATGGAAATATCTACACAGCCATCTGTATATACATGGAAATAACTACACCGCTATCTGTATAAACATGGAAATATCTACACCGCCTTCTACATATCCATGGAAATATCTGCACCGCCTTCTGTATAAACATGGAAATATCTTCACGGTCATCTGTGTAAAGATGGAAATATCAACACCGCCCTCTGTACAAACATGGAAATATCTGCACCGCTATCTGTATAAACATGGAAATATGTACACCGCGGTCTGTATAAACATGGAAATAGCTAAACCGCTATCTGTATAAACATGGAAATATCTACACTGCTATCTCTATAAACATGGAAATATCTACAATGCCATCTGTAAAAACATGGAAATACCTATACAGTCATCTGTATAAACATGGAAATATCTACACCACCATCTGTATAAACATGGAAATATCTACAATGTCATCTGCATACACATGGAAATACCTACACGGCAATCTGTGTATAGATGGAAACATCAAAACCGCCATCTGTACAAACATGGAAATATCTACACCGCTATCTGTATAAACATGGAAATATCTACACTGCGGTCTGTATAAACATGGAAATTTCTACACCGGTATCTGTATAAACATGGAAATATCTACACCACGATCTGTATAAACATGGAAATATTTACACCGCTATCTGTATAAACATGGAAATATCTACACCGCTATCTCTATAAACATGGAAGTATCTTCAAATCCATCTGTATAAACATGGAAATACCTACACAGTCATGTGTAGGAACATGGAAAAACCTACACTGCCATCTGTATAAACATGGAAATATCTACAGAGCCCTCTGCATAAATATGGAAATATCTGCATAGGCATCTGTATAAACATGGAAATACCTGCACCGCTATCTGTAGAAACATGGAAATACCTACACCGCTGTCTCTATAAACATGGAAATATGTACACCGCTATGTGTATAAACATGGAAATATCTCCACTGCTGTCTGTATAAAGATGGAAATATCTACACCACGATCTCTATAAACATGGAAATATCTACACCGCTATCTGTATAAACATGGAAATATCTACACAGCTATCTCTATAAACATGGAAATACCTACACCGCCATCTGTATAAACATGGAAATACCTACAAAGTCATCTGTATAAACATGGAAATATCTACACAGCCATCTGTATAAACATGGAAATATCTACACAGCCATCTGTATATACATGGAAATAACTACACCGCTATCTGTATAAACATGGAAATATCTACACCGCCTTCTACATATCCATGGAAATATCTGCGCCGCCTTCTGTATAAACATGGAAATATCTTCACGGTCATCTGTGTAAAGATGGAAATATCAACACCGCCATCTGTACAAACATGGAAATATCTGCACCGCTATCTGTATAAACATGGAAATATCTACACCGCGGTCTGTATAAACATGGAAATAGCTAAACCGCTATCTGTATAAACATGGAAATATCTACACTGCTATCTCTAGAAACCTGGAAATATCTACACCGTGATCTGTATAAACATGGAAATATTTACAATGCTATCTGTATAAACATGGAAATATCTACACCGTTATCTGTATAAATATGGAAATATCTACACCGCTATCTCTATAAACATGGAAATATCTACACCGCCATCTGTATAAACATGGAAATATCTACACTGCTATCTCTACAAACATGGAAATATCTACAATGCCATCTTTAAAAACATGGAAATACCTATACAGTCATCTGTATAAACATGGAAATATCTACACCACCATCTGTATAAACATGGAAATATCTACAATGCCATCTGTATACACATGGAAATACCTACACGGCAATCTGTGTATAGATGGAAACATCAACACCGCCATATGTACAAACATGGAAATATCTACACAGCCATCTGTATATACATGGAGATATCTAAACTGCGGTCTTTATAAACATGGAAATTTCTACACCGGTATCTGTATAAACATGGAAATATCTACACCACGATCTGTATAAACATGGAAATATTTACACCGCTATGTGTATAAACATGGAAATATCTGCACCGCTATCTCTATAAACATGGAAATATCTACAAAGCCATCTGTATAAACATGGAAATACCTACACAGTCATGTGTAGGAACATGGAAAAATCTACACTGCCATTTGTATAAACATGGAAATATCTACAGAGCCCTGTGAATAAATATGGAAATATCTGCATAGGCATCTGTATAAACATGGAAATATCTGCACCGCTATCTGTATAAACATGGAAATACCTACAACGCTGTCTCTATAAACATGGAAATATGTACACCGCTATGTGTATAAACATGGAAATATCTCCACTGCTGTCTGTATAAACATGGAAATATCTACACTGCGATCTGTATAAACATGGAAATATCTACACCGCTATCTGTATAAACATGGAAATATCTACACCGCCTTCTACATATCCATGGAAATATCTGCGCCGCCTTCTGTATAAACATGGAAATATCTACACGGTCATCTGTGTATAGATGGAAATATCAACACCGCCATCTGTACAAACATGGAAATATCTGCACCGCTATCTGCATAAACATGGAAATATCTACACCGCGGTCTGTATAAACATGGAAATAGCTAAACCGCTAACTGTATAAACATGGAAATATCTACACTGCTATCTCTATAAACATGAAAATATCTACAATGCCATCTGTAAAAACATGGAAATACCTATACAGTCATCTGTATAAACATGGAAATATCTACACCACCATCTGTATAAACATGGAAATATCTACAATGTCATCTGTATACACATGGAAGTACCTACACGGCAATCTGTGTATAGATGGAAACCTCAACACCGCCATCTGTACAAACATGGAAATATCTACACCGCTATCTGCATAAACATGGAAATATCTACACTGCGGTCTGTATAAACATGGAAATTTCTACAACAGTATCTGTATAAACATGGAAATATCTACACCACGATCTGTATAAACATGGAAATATTTACACCGCTATTTGTATAAACATGGAAATATCTGCACCGCTATCTCTATAAACATGGAAATATCTACAAAGCCATCTGTATAAACATGGAAATACCTACACAGTCATGTGTAGGAACATGGAAAAATCTACACTGCCATCTGTATAAACATGGAAATATCTACAGAGCCCTCTGTATAAATATGGAAATATCTGCATAGGCATCTGTATAAACATGGAAATATCTGCACCGCTATCTGTATAAACATGGAAATACCTACACCGCTGTCTCTATAAACATGGAAATATGTACACCGCTATGTGTATAAACATGGAAATATCTCCACTGCTGTCTGTATAAACATGGAAATATCTACACCGCTATCTCTATAAACATGGAAATATGTACACCGCTATCTGTATAAACATGGAAATATCTACACAGCTATCTATATAAACATGGAAATACCTACACCGTCATCTGTATAAACATGGAAATACCTACAAAGTCGTCTGTTTAAACATGGAAATATCTACACAGCCGTCTGTATAAACATGGAAATATCTACACAGCCATCTGTATAAACATGGAAATATCTACACAGCCATCTGTATATACAATGAAATATCTACACCGCTATCTGTATAAACATGGAAATATCTATACCGCTATCTGTATAAACATGGAAATTTCTACACCGCTATGTGTATAAACATGGAAATATGTCAACCGGTATCTCTATAAACATGGAAATATATACACTGCCATTTCTAGAAAGATGGAAATATCTACACCGCGATCGGTATACACATGTAAATACACCACTACCTGTATAAACATGGAAATATCTACAACGCTATTTGTATAAACATGGAAATATCTACAACGCATTCTGTGCAAACATGGAAATATCTATACCGCTATCAGTATAAACATGGAAATATCTACACCGCTATCTGTATAAGCATGGAAACATCTACACCGCCATCCGTATAAACATGTAAAGATCTACACAGCCTTCTGTATAAACATGGAAATACCTACACAGCCATCTGTATAAACATGAAAATATCTACACCGTTATCTGTATAAGCATGGAAATATGTGCACCGCTATCCCTATATACATAGAAATATCAACAGCGCTATCTGTATAAACATGGAAATATCTATACCGCTATCTGTAAAAACATGGAAATATCTACTCTGCTTTCAGTATAAACATGGAAATACCTACACCGCTATCTCTATGAACATGGAAATATCTACAATGCTATCTGTATAAACATGGAAATACCTACACCGCTATCTGTATAAACATGGAAATATCTACACCGCTATATATATAAACATGGAAATATCTCAACCGCTATCTCTATAAACATGGAAATATCTACACTGCCATTTGTAGAAAGATGGAAGTATCTACACCGCGATTTGTATAAACATGTAAATATCTACACCGTAAACAGTATAAACATGGAAATATCTACACCGGTATTTGTATAAACATGGAAATATCTACATTGCGTTCTGCGTAAACATGGAAATAGGTACACCGCTATCTGTATAAACATGTAAGTATCTACACCACTATCTCTATAAGCATGGAAATATCTACACCGCCATCCACATAAACATGGAAATACCTACACCGTCATCTGTATAAACATGGAAATAACTACACCACTATCTGTATAAACATGGAAATAGCAACGCCGCTATTTGTATAAACCTGAAAATATCCACTCTGCTTTCACTATAAACATGGAAATACCTACACGGCTATCTCTGTAAACATGGAAATATCTACACCGCTATCTCTATAAACATGGAAATATCTACAACGCCGTGTCTATTAACTTGGAAATATGTACACCGCCATCTGCATAAACATGGAATTATCTACACCGCCATCAGCATAAACATGGAAATATCCACACTGCCATCTGTATAAACATGGAAATATCTACACCGCCATCTGTACAAACATGGAAATATCTACACTACGATCTGTATAAACATGGAAATATCTACACTGCCATCTGTATAAAGATGGAAATATCTACACCGTGAGCTGTATAAACATGGAAACATCTACACTGCCATCTGTATAAACATGGATATATCTACACCGCAATCTCTATAAACCTGGAAATACCTATACCGCTATCTCTATAAACATCGAAATATCTACACCGCTATCACTATGAACATAGAAAAATCTACACCGCCGTCTCTATAAAATTGAAAATGTCTGCACCACCATCTGAATAATCATGGAAATAGCTACACAGTCAACTTTATAAACTTGGAAATAACTAAATCACCCTCTGTATAAACATGGAAGTATCTACACCGTTATCTGTATAAATATGGAAATATCTACACCGCCATCTCTATAAACATGGAAATATCTACACCGCCATCTGTATAAACATGGAAATATCTACACAGCCATCTGTATATACATGGAAATAACTACACCGCTATCTGTATAAACATGGAAATATCTACACCGCCTTCTACATATCCATGGAAATATCTGCACCGCCTTCTGTATAAACATGGAAATATCTTCACGGTCATCTGTGTAAAGATGGAAATATCAACACCGCCCTCTGTACAAACATGGAAATATCTGCACCGCTATCTGTATAAACATGGAAATATGTACACCGCGGTCTGTATAAACATGGAAATAGCTAAACCGCTATCTGTATAAACATGGAAATATCTACACTGCTATCTCTATAAACATGGAAATATCTACAATGCCATCTGTAAAAACATGGAAATACCTATACAGTCATCTGTATAAACATGGAAATATCTACACCACCATCTGTATAAACATGGAAATATCTACAATGTCATCTGCATACACATGGAAATACCTACACGGCAATCTGTGTATAGATGGAAACATCAAAACCGCCATCTGTACAAACATGGAAATATCTACACCGCTATCTGTATAAACATGGAAATATCTACACTGCGGTCTGTATAAACATGGAAATTTCTACACCGGTATCTGTATAAACATGGAAATATCTACACCACGATCTGTATAAACATGGAAATATTTACACCGCTATCTGTATAAACATGGAAATATCTACACCGCTATCTCTATAAACATGGAAGTATCTTCAAATCCATCTGTATAAACATGGAAATACCTACACAGTCATGTGTAGGAACATGGAAAAACCTACACTGCCATCTGTATAAACATGGAAATATCTACAGAGCCCTCTGCATAAATATGGAAATATCTGCATAGGCATCTGTATAAACATGGAAATACCTGCACCGCTATCTGTAGAAACATGGAAATACCTACACCGCTGTCTCTATAAACATGGAAATATGTACACCGCTATGTGTATAAACATGGAAATATCTCCACTGCTGTCTGTATAAAGATGGAAATATCTACACCACGATCTCTATAAACATGGAAATATCTACACCGCTATCTGTATAAACATGGAAATATCTACACAGCTATCTCTATAAACATGGAAATACCTACACCGCCATCTGTATAAACATGGAAATACCTACAAAGTCATCTGTATAAACATGGAAATATCTACACAGCCATCTGTATAAACATGGAAATATCTACACAGCCATCTGTATATACATGGAAATAACTACACCGCTATCTGTATAAACATGGAAATATCTACACCGCCTTCTACATATCCATGGAAATATCTGCGCTGCCTTCTGTATAAACATGGAAATATCTTCACGGTCATCTGTGTAAAGATGGAAATATCAACACCGCCATCTGTACAAACATGGAAATATCTGCACCGCTATCTGTATAAACATGGAAATATCTACACCGCGGTCTGTATAAACATGGAAATAGCTAAACCGATATCTGTATAAACATGGAAATATCTACACTGCTATCTCTAGAAACCTGGAAATATCTACACCGTGATCTGTATAAACATGGAAATATTTACAATGCTATCTGTATAAACATGGAAATATCTACACCGTTATCTGTATAAATATGGAAATATCTACACCGCTATCTCTATAAACATGGAAATATCTACACCGCCATCTGTATAAACATGGAAATATCTACACTGCTATCTCTACAAACATGGAAATATCTACAATGCCATCTTTAAAAACATGGAAATACCTATACAGTCATCTGTATAAACATGGAAATATCTACACCACCATCTGTATAAACATGGAAATATCTACAATGCCATCTGTATACACATGGAAATACCTACACGGCAATCTGTGTATAGATGGAAACATCAACACCGCCATATGTACAAACATGGAAATATCTACACAGCCATCTGTATATACATGGAGATATCTAAACTGCGGTCTTTATAAACATGGAAATTTCTACACCGGTATCTGTATAAACATGGAAATATCTACACCACGATCTGTATAAACATGGAAATATTTACACCGCTATGTGTATAAACATGGAAATATCTGCACCGCTATCTCTATAAACATGGAAATATCTACAAAGCCATCTGTATAAACATGGAAATACCTACACAGTCATGTGTAGGAACATGGAAAAATCTACACTGCCATTTGTATAAACATGGAAATATCTACAGAGCCCTGTGAATAAATATGGAAATATCTGCATAGGCATCTGTATAAACATGGAAATATCTGCACCGCTATCTGTATAAACATGGAAATACCTACAACGCTGTCTCTATAAACATGGAAATATGTACACCGCTATGTGTATAAACACGGAAATATCTCCACTGCTGTCTGTATAAACATGGAAATATCTACACTGCGATCTGTATAAACATGGAAATATCTACACCGCTATCTGTATAAACATGGAAATATCTACACCGCCTTCTACATATCCATGGAAATATCTGCGCCGCCTTCTGTATAAACATGGAAATATCTACACGGTCATCTGTGTATAGATGGAAATATCAACACCGCCATCTGTACAAACATGGAAATATCTGCACCGCTATCTGCATAAACATGGAAATATCTACACCGCGGTCTGTATAAACATGGAAATAGCTAAACCGCTAACTGTATAAACATGGAAATATCTACACTGCTATCTCTATAAACATGAAAATATCTACAATGCCATCTGTAAAAACATGGAAATACCTATACAGTCATCTGTATAAACATGGAAATATCTACACCACCATCTGTATAAACATGGAAATATCTACAATGTCATCTGTATACACATGGAAGTACCTACACGGCAATCTGTGTATAGATGGAAACCTCAACACCGCCATCTGTACAAACATGGAAATATCTACACCGCTATCTGCATAAACATGGAAATATCTACACTGCGGTCTGTATAAACATGGAAATTTCTACAACAGTATCTGTATAAACATGGAAACATCTACACCACGATCTGTATAAACATGGAAATATTTACACCGCTATTTGTATAAACATGGAAATATCTACACCGCTATCTCTATAAACATGGAAATATCTACAAAGCCATCTGTATAAACATGGAAATACCTACACAGTCATGTGTAGGAACATGGAAAAATCTACACTGCCATCTGTATAAACATGGAAATATCTACAGAGCCCTCTGTATAAATATGGAAATATCTGCATAGGCATCTGTATAAACATGGAAATATCTGCACCGCTATCTGTATAAACATGGAAATACCTACACCGCTGTCTCTGTAAACATGGAAATATGTACACCGCTATGTGTATAAACATGGAAATATCTCCACTGCTGTCTGTATAAACATGGAAATATCTACACCGCTATCTCTATAAACATGGAAATATGTACACCGCTATCTGTATAAACATGGAAATATCTACACAGCTATCTATATAAACATGGAAATACCTACACCGTCATCTGTATAAACATGGAAATACCTACAAAGTCGTCTGTTTAAACATGGAAATATCTACACAGCCATCTGTATAAACATGGAAATATCTACACAGCCATCTGTATAAACATGGAAATATCTACACAGCCATCTGTATATACAATGAAATATCTACACCGCTATCTGTATAAACATGGAAATATCTACACCGCCTTCTACATATCCATGGAAATATCTGCGCCGCCTCCTGTATAAACATGGAAATATCTACACGGTCATCTGTGTAAAGATGGAAATATCAACACCGCCATCTGTACAAACATGGAAATATCTGCACCGCTATCTGTGTAAACATGGAAATATCTACACCGCGGTCTGTATAAACATGGAAATAGCTAAACCGCTATCTGTATAAACATGGAAATATCTACACTGCTATCTCTATAAACCTGGAAATATCTACACCGTGATCTGTGTAAACATGGAAATATTTACACTGCTATCTGTATAAACATGGAAATATCTACACCGTTATCTGTATAAATATGGAAATATCTACACCGCCATCTCTATAAACATGGAAATATCTACACCGCCATCTGTGTAAACATGGAAATATCTACACTGCTATCTCTATAAACATGGAAATATCTACAATGCCATCTGTAAAAACATGGCATTACCTATACAGTCATCTGTATAAACATGGAAATATCTACACCACCATCTGTATAAACATGGAAATATCTACAATGTCATCTGCATACACATGGAAATACCTACACGGCAATCTGTGTATAGATGGAAACATCAAAACCGCCATCTGTACAAACATGGAAATATCTACACCGCTATCTGTATAAACATGGAAATATCTACACTGCGGTCTGTATAAACTTGGAAATTTCTACACCGGTATCTGTATAAACATGGAAATATCTACACCAAGATCTGTATAAACATGGAAATATTTACACCGCTATCTGTATAAACATGGAAATATCTACACCGCTATCTCTATAAACATGGAAGTATCTACAAATCCATCTGTATAAACATGGAAATACCTACACAGTCATGTGTAGGAACATGGAAAAACCTACACTGCCATCTGTATAAACATGGAAATATCTACAGAGCCCTCTTTATAAATATGGAAATATCTGCATAGGCATCTGTATAAACATGGAAATATCTGCACAGCTATCTGTAGAAACATGGAAATACCTACACCGCTGTCTCTATAAACATGGAAATATGTACACCGCTATGTGTATAAACATGGAAATACCTACACCGCTGTCTCTATCAACATGGAAATATGTACACCGCTATGTGTATAAACATGGAAATATCTCCACTGTTGTCTGTATAAACATGGAAATACCTACACCGCAATCTCTATAAACATGGAAATATCTACACCGCTATCTGTATAAACATGGAAATATCTACACCGCCTTCTACATATCCATGGAAATATCTGCGCCACCTTCTCTATAAACATGGAAATATCTACACACCTATCTCTATAAACATGGAAATACCTACACCGCCATCTGTATAAACATGGAAATACCTACAAAGTCATCTGTATAAACATGGAAATATCTACACAGCCATCTGTATAAACATGGAAATATCTACACAGCCATCTGTATATACATGGAAATAACGACACCGCTATCTGTATAAACATGGAAATATCTACACCGCCTTCTACATATCCATGGAAATATCTCCGCCGCCTTCTTTATAAACATGGAAATATCTTCACGGTCATCTGTGTAAAGATGGAAATATCAACACCGCCATCTGTACAAACATGGAAATATCTGCACCGCTATCTGTATAAACATGGAAATATCTACACCGCGGTCTGTATAAACATGGAAATAGCTAAACCGCTATCTGTATAAACATGGAAATATCTACACTGCAATCTCTATAAACCTGGAAATATCTACACCGTGATCTGTGTAAACATGGAAATATTTACAATGCTATCTGTATAAACATGGAAATATCTACACCGTTATCTGTATAAATATGGAAATATCTACACCGCTATCTCTATAAACATGGAAATATCCACACCGCCATCTGTGTAAACATGGAAATATCTACACTGCTATCTCTATAAACATGGAAATATCTACAATGCCATCTGTAAAAACATGGCATTACCTATACAGTCATCTGTATAAACATGGAAATATCTACACCACCATCTGTATAAACATGGAAATATCTACAATGCCATCTGTATACACATGGAAATACCTACATGGCAATCTGTGTATAGATGGAAACATCAACACCGCCATCTGTACAAACATGGAAATATCTACACCGCTATCTGTATAAACATGGAGATATCTACACCACGATCTCTATAAACATGGAAATATTTACGCCGCTATCTGTATAAACATGGAAATATCTACACCACGATCTGTATAAACATGGAAATATTTACACCGCTATGTGTATAAACATGGAAATATCTACACCGCTATCTCTATAAACATGGAAATATCTACAAAGCCATCTGTATAAACATGGAAATACCTACACAGTCATGTGTAGGAACATGCAAAAATCTACACTGCCATTTGTATAAACATGGAAATATCTACAGAGCCCTCTGTATAAATATGGAAATATCTGCATAGGCATCAGTATAAACATGGAAATATCTGCACCGCTATCTGTATAAACATGGAAATACCTACACCGCTGTCTCTATAAACATGGAAATATGTACACCGCTATGTGTATAAACATGGAAATATCTCCACTGCTGTCTGTATAAACATGGAAATATCTACACCGTGATCTGTATAAACATGGAAATATCTACACCGCTATCTGTATAAACATGGAAATATCTACACCGCCTTCTACATATCCATGGAAATATCTGCGCCGCCTTCTGTATAAACATGGAAATATCTACACGGTCATCTGTGTATAGATGGAAATATCAACACCGCCATCTGTACAAACATGGAAATATCTGCACCGCTATCTGCATAAACATGGAAATATCTACACCGCGGTCTGTATAAACATGGAAATAGCTAAACCGCTATCTGTATAAACATGGAAATATCTACACTGCTATCTGTATAAACATGGAAATATCTACAATGCCATCTGTAAAAACATGGAAATACCTATACAGACATCTGTATAAACTTGGAAATATCTACACCACCATCTGTATGAACATGGAAATATGAACAATGTCATCTGTATACACATGGAAGTACATACACGGCAATCTGTGTATAGATGGAAACATCAACACCGCCATCTGTACAAACATGGAAATATGTACACCGCTATCTGTATAAACATGGAAATATCTACACTGCGGTCTGTATAAACATGGAAATTTCTACAACACTAACTGTATAAACATGGAAATATCTACACCACGATCTGTATAAACATGGAAATATTTACACCGCTATTTGTATAAACATGGAAATATCTACACCGCTCTCTCTATAAACATGGAAATATCTACAAAGGCTTCTGTATAAACATGGAAATACCTACACAGTCATGTGTAGGAACATGGAAATGTCTACACTGCCATCTGTGTAAACATGGAAATATCTACAGAGCCCTCTGTATAAATATGGAAATATCTGCATAGGCATCTGTATAAACATGGAGATATCTGCAACGCTATCTGTATAAACATGGAAATAGCTACACCGCTGTCTCTATAAACATGGAAATATATACAACGCTATGAGTATAAACATGGAAATATCTCCACTGCTGTCTGTATAAACATGGAAATATCTACACCGTGATCTGTATAAACATGGAAATATCTACACCGCTATCTGTGTAAACATGGAAATATCTACATGGCTATCTCTATAAACATGGAAATACCTACACCGCCATCTGTATAAACATGGAAATACCTACAAAGTCATCTGTATAAACATGGAAATATCTACACAGCCATCTGTATAAACATGGAAATACCTACACAGCCGTCTGTATATACATGGAAGTAACTACACCGCTATCTGTATAAACATGGAAATATCTACACCGCCTTCTACATATCCATGGAAATATCTGCACCGCCTTCTGTATAAACATGGAAATATCTTCACGGTCATCTGTGTAAAGATGGAAATATCAACACCGCCATCTGTACAAACATGGAAATATCTGCACCGCTATCTGTATAAACATGGAAATATCTACACCGCGGTCTGTATAAACATGGAAATAGCTAAACCGCTATCTGTATAAACATGGAAATATCTACGCTGCAATCTCTATAAACCTGGAAATATCTACACCGTGATCTGTATAAACATGGAAATATTTACACTGCTATCTGTATAAACATGGAAATATCTACACCGTTATCTGTATAAATATGGAAATATCTACACCGCTATCTCTATAAACATGGAAATATCTACACCGCCATCTGTATAAACGTGGAAATATCTACACTGCTATCTCTATAAACATGGAAATATCTACAATGCCATCTGTAAAAACATGGAAATACCTATACAGTCATCTGTATAAACATGGAAATATCTACACCACCATCTGTATAAACATGGAAATATCTACAATGCCATCTGTATACACATGGAAATACCTACACGGCAATCTGTGTATAGATGGAAACATCAACACCGCCATCTGTACAAACATGGAAATATCTACACCGCTATCTGTATATACATGGAGATATCTAAACTGCGGTCTTTATAAACATGGAAATTTCTACACCGGTATCTGTATAAACATGGAAATATCTACACCACGATCTGTATAAACACGGAAATATTTACACCGCTATGTGTATAAACATGGAAATATCTACACCGCTATCTCTATAAACATGGAAATATCTACAAAGCCATCTGTATAAACATGGAAATACCTACACAGTCATGTGTAGGAACATGGAAAAATCTTCACTGCCATTTGTATAAACATGGAAATATCTACAGAGCCCTGTGTATAAATATGGAAATATCTGCATAGGCATCTGTATAAACATGGAAATATCTGCACCGCTATCTGTATAAACATGGAAATACCTACACCGCTGTCTCTATAAACATGGAAATATGTACACCGCTATGTGTATAAACATGGAAATATCTCCACTGCTGTCTGCATAAACATGGAAATATCTACACCGCTATCTGTATAAACATGGAAATACCTACACCGCCTTCTACATATCCATGGAAATATCTGCGCCGCCTTCTGTATAAACTTGGAAATATCTACACGGTCATCTGTGTATAGATGGAAATATCAACACCGCCATCTGTACAAACATGGAAATATCTGCACCGCTATCTGCATAAACATGGAAATATCTACACCGCGGTCTGTATAAACATGGAAATAGCTAAACCGCTATCTGTATAAACATGGAAATATCTACACTGCTATCTCTATAAACATGGAAATATCTACAATGCCATCTGTAAAAATATGGAAATACCTATACAGTCATCTGTATAAACATGGAAATATCTACACCACCATCTGTATAAACATGGAAATATCTACAATGTCATCTGTATACACATGGAATTACCTACACGGCAATCTGTGTATAGATGGAAACATCAACACCGCCATCTGTACAAACATGGAAATATCTACACCGCTATCTGTGTAAACATGGAAATATCTACACTGCGGTCTGTATAAACATGGAAATTTCTACAACAGTATCTGTATAAACATGGAAATATCTACACCACGATCTGTATAAACATGGAAATATTTACACCGCTATCTGTATAAACATGGAAATATCTACACCGCTATCTCTATAAACATGGAAGTATCTACAAATCCATCTGTATAAACATGGAAATACCTACACAGTCATGTGTAGGAACATGTAAAAATCTACACTGCCATCTGTGTAAACATGGAAATATCTACAGAGCCCTTTGTATAAATATGGAATTATCTGCAAAGGCATCTGTATAAACATGGAAATATCTGCACCGCTATCTGTAGAAACATGGAAATACCTACACCGCTGTCTCTATAAACATGGAAATATGTACACCGCTATGTGTATAAACATGGAAATATCTCCACTGCTGTCTGTATAAACATGGAAATATCTACACTGCGATCTCTATAAACATGGAAATATCTACATCGCCATCTGTATAAACATGGAAATACCTACAAAGTCATCTGTATAAACATGGAAATATCTACACAGCCATCTGTATAAACATGGAAATACCTACACAGCCATCTGCATATACATGGAAATAACTACACCGCTATCTGTATAAACATGGAAATATCTACACCGACTTCTACATATCCATGGAAATATCTGCGCCGCCTTCTGTATAAACATGGAAATATCTTCACGGTCATCTGTGTAAAGATGGAAATATCAACACCGCCATCTGTACAAACATGGAAATATGTGCACCGCTATCTGTATAAACATGGAAATATCTACACCGCGGTCTGTATGAACATGGAAATAGCTAAACCGCTATCTGTATAAACATGGAAATATCTACACTGCTATCTCTATAAACCTGGAAATATCTACATCGTGATCTGTATAAACATGGAAATATTTACACTGCTATCTGTATAAACATGGAAATATCTACACCGTTATCTGTATAAATATGGAAATATCTACACCGCTATCTCTATAAACATGGAAATATCTACACCGCCATCTGTATAAACATGGAAATATCTACACTGCTATCTCTATAAACATGGAAATATCTACAATGCCATCTGTAAAAACATGGAAATACCTATACAGTCATCTGTATAAACATGGAAATATCTACACCACCATGTGTATAAACATGGAAATATCTACAATGCCATCTGTATACACATGGAAATACCTACACGGCAATCTGTGTATAGATGGAAACATCAACACCGCCATCTGTACAAACATGGAAATATCTACACCGCTATCTGTATATACATGGAGATATCTAAACTGCGGTCTGTATAAACATGGAAATTTCTACACCGGTATCTGTATAAACATGGAAATATCTACACCACGATCTGTATAAACATAGAAATATTTACACCGCTATGTGTATAAACATGGAAATATCTACACCGCTATCTCTATAAACATGGAAATATCTACAAAGCCATCTGTATAAACATGGAAATACCTACACAGTCATGTGTAGGAACATGGAAAAATCTACACTGCCATTTGTATAAACATGGAAATATCTACAGAGCCCTCTGTATAAATATGGAAATATCTGCAGAGTCATCTGTAGAAACATGGAAATATCTGCACCGCTATCTGTATAAACATGGAAATACCTACACCGCTGTCTCTATAAACATGGAAATATGTACACCGCTATGTGTATAAACATGGAAATATCTCCACTGCTGTCTGTATAAACATGGAAATATCTACACTGCGATCTGTATAAACATGGAAATATCTACACTGCTATCTGTATAAACATGGAAATATCTACACCGCCTTCTATATATCCATGGAAATATCTGCGCCGCCTTCTGTATAAACATGGAAATATCTACACGGTCATCTGTGTATAGATGGAAATATCAACACCGCCATCTGTACAAACATGGAAATATCTGCACCGCTATCTGTATAAACATGGAAATATCTACACCGCGGTCTGTATAAACATTTAAATAGCTAAACCGCTATCTGTATAAACATGGAAATATCTGCTCTGCTATCTCTGTAAACATGGAAATATCTACACCGTTTTCTGTATAAATATGGAAATATCTACACCGCTATCTCTATAAACATGGAAATATCTGCACCGCTATCTGTATAAAGATGGAAATACCTACACCGCTGTCTCTATAAACATGGAAATATGTACACCGCTATGTGTATAAACATGGAAATATCTACACCGCCTTCTACATATCCATGGAAATATCTGCACCGCCTTCTGTATTAACATGGAAATATCTTCACGGTCATCTGTGTAAAGATGGAAATATCAACACCGCCATCTGTACAAACATGGAAATATCTGCACCGCTATCTGTATAAACATGGAAATATCTACACCGCGGTCTGTATAAACATGGAAATAGCTAAACCGCTATCTGTATAAACATGGAAATATCTACGCTGCTATCTCTATAAACCTGGAAATATCTACACCGTGATCTGTATAAACATGGAAATATTTACACTGCTATCTGTATAAACATGGAAATATCTACACCGTTATCTGTATAAATATGGAAATATCTACACCGCTATCTCTATAAACATGGAAATATCTACAACGCCATGTCTATTAACTTGGAAATATGTACACCGCCATCTGCATAAACATGGAATTATCTACACCGCCATCAGCATAAACATGGAAATATCCACACTGCCATCTGTATAAACATGGAAATATCTACACCGCCATCTGTACAAACATGGAAATATCTACACTACGATCTGTATAAACATGGAAATATCTACACTGCCATCTGTATAAAGATGGAAATATCTACACCGTGAGCTGTATAAACATGGAAACATCTACACAGCCATCTGTATAAACATGGATATATCTACAACGCAATCTCTATAAACCTGGAAATACCTATACCGCTATCTCTATAAACATCGAAATATCTACACCGCTATCACTATGAACATAGAAAAATCTACACCGCCATCTCTATAAAATTGAAAATGTCTGCACCACCTTCTGAATAATCATGGAAATAACTACACAGTCATCTTTATAAACTTGGAAATAACTAAAAAACCCTCTGTATAAACATGGAAATATTTACACCGCCTTCTGTATAAACATGGAAATGTCGACACGGCCATCTACATAAACAAGGAAATATCTACACTGCCACCTATATAAACATGGAAATATCTACACCGCCATCTGTATAAACATGGAAATATCTACTCTGCCATCTGTAGAAAGATGGACATATCTACACCGCGATCTGTATAAACATGGAAATATCTACACCGCTATCTGTTTAAACATGGAAATATCTACACCACTATCTGTATAAATATGGGAATATCTACACCGCTATCTCTATAAACATGAAAATATCTACGCTGCTATCTGTATAAACATGGAAATTTCTGCACCACTATCTTTATCAACTTGGCAATATCTACACCGCCATCTGTATAAAGATGGAAATATCTACACAGTCATCTGTATAAACATGGAAATATCTACACAGCCATCTGTATAAACGTGGAAATATCTACACAGCCATCTCTGTAAACATGGAAATATCTAGACCGCTATCTGTATAAACATGGAAATATCTACACCGCTATCTGTATAAACATGGAAATATCTATACCGCTATCTGTATAAACATGGAAATTTCTACACCGCTATGTGTATAAACATGGAAATATGTCAACCGGTATCTCTATAAACATGGAAATATATACACTGCCATTTCTAGAAAGATGGAAATATCTACACCGCGATCGGTATACACATGTAAATACACCACTACCTGTATAAACATGGAAATATCTACAACGCTATTTGTATAAACATGGAAATATCTACACCGCATTCTGTGCAAACATGGAAATATCTATACCGCTATCAGTATAAACATGGAAATATCTACACCGCTATCTGTATAAGCATGGAAACATCTACACCGCCATCCGTATAAACATGTAAAGATCTACACAGCCTTCTGTATAAACATGGAAATACCTACACAGCCATCTGTATAAACATGAAAATATCTACACCGTTATCTGTATAAGCATGGAAATATGTGCACCGCTATCCCTATATACATAGAAATATCAACAGCGCTATCTGTATAAACATGGAAATATCTATACCGCTATCTGTAAAAACATGGAAATATCTACTCTGCTTTCAGTATAAACATGGAAATACCTACACCGCTATCTCTATGAACATGGAAATATCTACAATGCTATCTGTATAAACATGGAAATACCTACACCGCTATCTGTATAAACATGGAAATATCTACACCGCTATATATATAAACATGGAAATATCTCAACCGCTATCTCTATAAACATGGAAATATCTACACTGCCATTTGTAGAAAGATGGAAGTATCTACACCGCGATTTGTATAAACATGTAAATATCTACACCGTAAACAGTATAAACATGGAAATATCTACACCGGTATTTGTATAAACATGGAAATATCTACATTGCGTTCTGCGTAAACATGGAAATAGGTACACCGCTATCTGTATAAACATGTAAGTATCTACACCACTATCTCTATAAGCATGGAAATATCTACACCGCCATCCACATAAACATGGAAATACCTACACCGTCATCTGTATAAACATGGAAATAACTACACCACTATCTGTATAAACATGGAAATAGCTACGCCGCTATTTGTATAAACCTGAAAATATCCACTCTGCTTTCACTATAAACATGGAAATACCTACACGGCTATCTCTGTAAACATGGAAATATCTACACCGCTATCTCTATAAACATGGAAATATCTACAACGCCATGTCTATTAACTTGGAAATATGTACACCGCCATCTGCATAAACATGGAATTATCTACACCGCCATCAGCATAAACATGGAAATATCCACACTGCCATCTGTATAAACATGGAAATATCTACACCGCCATCTGTACAAACATGGAAATATCTACACTACGATCTGTATAAACATGGAAATATCTACACTGCCATCTGTATAAAGATGGAAATATCTACACCGTGAGCTGTATAAACATGGAAACATCTACACTGCCATCTGTATAAACATGGATATATCTACACCGCAATCTCTATAAACCTGGAAATACCTATACCGCTATCTCTATAAACATCGAAATATCTACACCGCTATCACTATGAACATAGAAAAATCTACACCGCCGTCTCTATAAAATTGAAAATGTCTGCACCACCATCTGAATAATCATGGAAATAGCTACACAGTCATCTTTATAAACTTGGAAATAACTAAATCACCCTCTGTATAAACATGGAAATATCTACACCGTTATCTGTATAAATATGGAAATATCTACACCGCCATCTCTATAAACATGGAAATATCTACACCGCCATCTGTATAAACATGGAAATATCTACACAGCCATCTGTATATACATGGAAATAACTACACCGCTATCTGTATAAACATGGAAATATCTACACCGCCTTCTACATATCCATGGAAATATCTGCACCGCCTTCTGTATAAACATGGAAATATCTTCACGGTCATCTGTGTAAAGATGGAAATATCAACACCGCCCTCTGTACAAACATGGAAATATCTGCACCGCTATCTGTATAAACATGGAAATATGTACACCGCGGTCTGTATAAACATGGAAATAGCTAAACCGCTATCTGTATAAACATGGAAATATCTACACTGCTATCTCTATAAACATGGAAATATCTACAATGCCATCTGTAAAAACATGGAAATACCTATACAGTCATCTGTATAAACATGGAAATATCTACACCACCATCTGTATAAACATGGAAATATCTACAATGTCATCTGCATACACATGGAAATACCTACACGGCAATCTGTGTATAGATGGAAACATCAAAACCGCCATCTGTACAAACATGGAAATATCTACACCGCTATCTGTATAAACATGGAAATATCTTCACTGCGGTCTGTATAAACATGGAAATTTCTACACCGGTATCTGTATAAACATGGAAATATCTACACCACGATCTGTATAAACATGGAAATATTTACACCGCTATCTGTATAAACATGGAAATATCTACACCGCTATCTCTATAAACATGGAAGTATCTTCAAATCCATCTGTATAAACATGGAAATACCTACACAGTCATGTGTAGGAACATGGAAAAACCTACACTGCCATCTGTATAAACATGGAAATATCTACAGAGCCCTCTGCATAAATATGGAAATATCTGCATAGGCATCTGTATAAACATGGAAATACCTGCACCGCTATCTGTAGAAACATGGAAATACCTACACCGCTGTCTCTATAAACATGGAAATATGTACACCGCTATGTGTATAAACATGGAAATATCTCCACTGCTGTCTGTATAAAGATGGAAATATCTACACCACGATCTCTATAAACATGGAAATATCTACACCGCTATCTGTATAAACATGGAAATATCTACACAGCTATCTCTATAAACATGGAAATACCTACACCGCCATCTGTATAAACATGGAAATACCTACAAAGTCATCTGTATAAACATGGAAATATCTACACAGCCATCTGTATAAACATGGAAATATCTACACAGCCATCTGTATATACATGGAAATAACTACACCGCTATCTGTATAAACATGGAAATATCTACACCGCCTTCTACATATCCATGGAAATATCTGCGCCGCCTTCTGTATAAACATGGAAATATCTTCACGGTCATCTGTGTAAAGATGGAAATATCAACACCGCCATCTGTACAAACATGGAAATATCTGCACCGCTATCTGTATAAACATGGAAATATCTACACCGCGGTCTGTATAAACATGGAAATAGCTAAACCGCTATCTGTATAAACATGGAAATATCTACACTGCTATCTCTAGAAACCTGGAAATATCTACACCGTGATCTGTATAAACATGGAAATATTTACAATGCTATCTGTATAAACATGGAAATATCTACACCGTTATCTGTATAAATATGGAAATATCTACACCGCTATCTCTATAAACATGGAAATATCTACACCGCCATCTGTATAAACATGGAAATATCTACACTGCTATCTCTACAAACATGGAAATATCTACAATGCCATCTTTAAAAACATGGAAATACCTATACAGTCATCTGTATAAACATGGAAATATCTACACCACCATCTGTATAAACATGGAAATATCTACAATGCCATCTGTATACACATGGAAATACCTACACGGCAATCTGTGTATAGATGGAAACATCAACACCGCCATATGTACAAACATGGAAATATCTACACAGCCATCTGTATATACATGGAGATATCTAAACTGCGGTCTTTATAAACATGGAAATTTCTACACCGGTATCTGTATAAACATGGAAATATCTACACCATGATCTGTATAAACATGGAAATATTTACACCGCTATGTGTATAAACATGGAAATATCTGCACCGCTATCTCTATAAACATGGAAATATCTACAAAGCCATCTGTATAAACATGGAAATACCTACACAGTCATGTGTAGGAACATGGAAAAATCTACACTGCCATTTGTATAAACATGGAAATATCTACAGAGCCCTGTGAATAAATATGGAAATATCTGCATAGGCATCTGTATAAACATGGAAATATCTGCACCGCTATCTGTATAAACATGGAAATACCTACAACGCTGTCTCTATAAACATGGAAATATGTACACCGCTATGTGTATAAACATGGAAATATCTCCACTGCTGTCTGTATAAACATGGAAATATCTACACTGCGATCTGTATAAACATGGAAATATCTACACCGCTATCTGTATAAACATGGAAATATCTACACCGCCTTCTACATATCCATGGAAATATCTGCGCCGCCTTCTGTATAAACATGGAAATATCTACACGGTCATCTGTGTATAGATGGAAATATCAACACCGCCATCTGTACAAACATGGAAATATCTGCACCGCTATCTGCATAAACATGGAAATATCTACACCGCGGTCTGTATAAACATGGAAATAGCTAAACCGCTAACTGTATAAACATGGAAATATCTACACTGCTATCTCTATAAACATGAAAATATCTACAATGCCATCTGTAAAAACATGGAAATACCTATACAGTCATCTGTATAAACATGGAAATATCTACACCACCATCTGTATAAACATGGAAATATCTACAATGTCATCTGTATACACATGGAAGTACCTACACGGCAATCTGTGTATAGATGGAAACCTCAACACCGCCATCTGTACAAACATGGAAATATCTACACCGCTATCTGCATAAACATGGAAATATCTACACTGCGGTCTGTATAAACATGGAAATTTCTACAACAGTATCTGTATAAACATGGAAATATCTACACCACGATCTGTATAAACATGGAAATATTTACACCGCTATTTGTATAAACATGGAAATATCTGCACCGCTATCTCTATAAACATGGAAATATCTACAAAGCCATCTGTATAAACATGGATATACCTACACAGTCATGTGTAGGAACATGGAAAAATCTTCACTGCCATTTGTATAAACATGGAAATATCTACAGAGCCCTGTGTATAAATATGGAAATATCTGCATAGGCATCTGTATAAACATGGAAATATCTGCACCGCTATCTGTATAAACATGGAAATACCTACACCGCTGTCTCTATAAACATGGAAATATGTACACCGCTATGTGTATAAACATGGAAATATCTCCACTGCTGTCTGCATAAACATGGAAATATCTACACCGCTATCTGTATAAACATGGAAATACCTACACCGCCTTCTACATATCCATGGAAATATCTGCGCCGCCTTCTGTATAAACTTGGAAATATCTACACGGTCATCTGTGTATAGATGGAAATATCAACACCGCCATCTGTACAAACATGGAAATATCTGCACCGCTATCTGCATAAACATGGAAATATCTACACCGCGGTCTGTATAAACATGGAAATAGCTAAACCGCTATCTGTATAAACATGGAAATATCTACACTGCTATCTCTATAAACATGGAAATATCTACAATGCCATCTGTAAAAATATGGAAATACCTATACAGTCATCTGTATAAACATGGAAATATCTACACCACCATCTGTATAAACATGGAAATATCTACAATGTCATCTGTATACACATGGAATTACCTACACGGCAATCTGTGTATAGATGGAAACATCAACACCGCCATCTGTACAAACATGGAAATATCTACACCGCTATCTGTGTAAACATGGAAATATCTACACTGCGGTCTGTATAAACATGGAAATTTCTACAACAGTATCTGTATAAACATGGAAATATCTACACCACGATCTGTATAAACATGGAAATATTTACACCGCTATCTGTATAAACATGGAAATATCTACACCGCTATCTCTATAAACATGGAAGTATCTACAAATCCATCTGTATAAACATGGAAATACCTACACAGTCATGTGTAGGAACATGTAAAAATCTACACTGCCATCTGTGTAAACATGGAAATATCTACAGAGCCCTTTGTATAAATATGGAATTATCTGCAAAGGCATCTGTATAAACATGGAAATATCTGCACCGCTATCTGTAGAAACATGGAAATACCTACACCGCTGTCTCTATAAACATGGAAATATGTACACCGCTATGTGTATAAACATGGAAATATCTCCACTGCTGTCTGTATAAACATGGAAATATCTACACTGCGATCTCTATAAACATGGAAATATCTACATCGCCATCTGTATAAACATGGAAATACCTACAAAGTCATCTGTATAAACATGGAAATATCTACACAGCCATCTGTATAAACATGGAAATACCTACACAGCCATCTGCATATACATGGAAATAACTACACCGCTATCTGTATAAACATGGAAATATCTACACCGACTTCTACATATCCATGGAAATATCTGCGCCGCCTTCTGTATAAACATGGAAATATCTTCACGGTCATCTGTGTAAAGATGGAAATATCAACACCGCCATCTGTACAAACATGGAAATATGTGCACCGCTATCTGTATAAACATGGAAATATCTACACCGCGGTCTGTATGAACATGGAAATAGCTAAACCGCTATCTGTATAAACATGGAAATATCTACACTGCTATCTCTATAAACCTGGAAATATCTACATCGTGATCTGTATAAACATGGAAATATTTACACTGCTATCTGTATAAACATGGAAATATCTACACCGTTATCTGTATAAATATGGAAATATCTACACCGCTATCTCTATAAACATGGAAATATCTACACCGCCATCTGTATAAACATGGAAATATCTACACTGCTATCTCTATAAACATGGAAATATCTACAATGCCATCTGTAAAAACATGGAAATACCTATACAGTCATCTGTATAAACATGGAAATATCTACACCACCATGTGTATAAACATGGAAATATCTACAATGCCATCTGTATACACATGGAAATACCTACACGGCAATCTGTGTATAGATGGAAACATCAACACCGCCATCTGTACAAACATGGAAATATCTACACCGCTATCTGTATATACATGGAGATATCTAAACTGCGGTCTGTATAAACATGGAAATTTCTACACCGGTATCTGTATAAACATGGAAATATCTACACCACGATCTGTATAAACATAGAAATATTTACACCGCTATGTGTATAAACATGGAAATATCTACACCGCTATCTCTATAAACATGGAAATATCTACAAAGCCATCTGTATAAACATGGAAATACCTACACAGTCATGTGTAGGAACATGGAAAAATCTACACTGCCATTTGTATAAACATGGAAATATCTACAGAGCCCTCTGTATAAATATGGAAATATCTGCAGAGTCATCTGTAGAAACATGGAAATATCTGCACCGCTATCTGTATAAACATGGAAATACCTACACCGCTGTCTCTATAAACATGGAAATATGTACACCGCTATGTGTATAAACATGGAAATATCTCCACTGCTGTCTGTATAAACATGGAAATATCTACACTGCGATCTGTATAAACATGGAAATATCTACACTGCTATCTGTATAAACATGGAAATATCTACACCGCCTTCTATATATCCATGGAAATATCTGCGCCGCCTTCTGTATAAACATGGAAATATCTACACGGTCATCTGTGTATAGATGGAAATATCAACACCGCCATCTGTACAAACATGGAAATATCTGCACCGCTATCTGTATAAACATGGAAATATCTACACCGCGGTCTGTATAAACATTTAAATAGCTAAACCGCTATCTGTATAAACATGGAAATATCTGCTCTGCTATCTCTGTAAACATGGAAATATCTACACCGTTTTCTGTATAAATATGGAAATATCTACACCGCTATCTCTATAAACATGGAAATATCTGCACCGCTATCTGTATAAAGATGGAAATACCTACACCGCTGTCTCTATAAACATGGAAATATGTACACCGCTATGTGTATAAACATGGAAATATCTACACCGCCTTCTACATATCCATGGAAATATCTGCACCGCCTTCTGTATTAACATGGAAATATCTTCACGGTCATCTGTGTAAAGATGGAAATATCAACACCGCCATCTGTACAAACATGGAAATATCTGCACCGCTATCTGTATAAACATGGAAATATCTACACCGCGGTCTGTATAAACATGGAAATAGCTAAACCGCTATCTGTATAAACATGGAAATATCTACGCTGCTATCTCTATAAACCTGGAAATATCTACACCGTGATCTGTATAAACATGGAAATATTTACACTGCTATCTGTATAAACATGGAAATATCTACACCGTTATCTGTATAAATATGGAAATATCTACACCGCTATCTCTATAAACATGGAAATATCTACAACGCCATGTCTATTAACTTGGAAATATGTACACCGCCATCTGCATAAACATGGAATTATCTACACCGCCATCAGCATAAACATGGAAATATCCACACTGCCATCTGTATAAACATGGAAATATCTACACCGCCATCTGTACAAACATGGAAATATCTACACTACGATCTGTATAAACATGGAAATATCTACACTGCCATCTGTATAAAGATGGAAATATCTACACCGTGAGCTGTATAAACATGGAAACATCTACACAGCCATCTGTATAAACATGGATATATCTACAACGCAATCTCTATAAACCTGGAAATACCTATACCGCTATCTCTATAAACATCGAAATATCTACACCGCTATCACTATGAACATAGAAAAATCTACACCGCCATCTCTATAAAATTGAAAATGTCTGCACCACCTTCTGAATAATCATGGAAATAACTACACAGTCATCTTTATAAACTTGGAAATAACTAAAAAACCCTCTGTATAAACATGGAAATATTTACACCGCCTTCTGTATAAACATGGAAATGTCGACACGGCCATCTACATAAACAAGGAAATATCTACACTGCCACCTATATAAACATGGAAATATCTACACCGCCATCTGTATAAACATGGAAATATCTACTCTGCCATCTGTAGAAAGATGGACATATCTACACCGCGATCTGTATAAACATGGAAATATCTACACCGCTATCTGTTTAAACATGGAAATATCTACACCACTATCTGTATAAATATGGGAATATCTACACCGCTATCTCTATAAACATGAAAATATCTACGCTGCTATCTGTATAAACATGGAAATTTCTGCACCACTATCTTTATCAACTTGGCAATATCTACACCGCCATCTGTATAAAGATGGAAATATCTACACAGTCATCTGTATAAACATGGAAATATCTACACAGCCATCTGTATAAACGTGGAAATATCTACACAGCCATCTCTGTAAACATGGAAATATCTAGACCGCTATCTGTATAAACATGGAAATATCTACACCGCTATCTGTATAAACATGGAAATATCTATACCGCTATCTGTATAAACATGGAAATTTCTACACCGCTATGTGTATAAACATGGAAATATGTCAACCGGTATCTCTATAAACATGGAAATATATACACTGCCATTTCTAGAAAGATGGAAATATCTACACCGCGATCGGTATACACATGTAAATACACCACTACCTGTATAAACATGGAAATATCTACAACGCTATTTGTATAAACATGGAAATATCTACACCGCATTCTGTGCAAACATGGAAATATCTATACCGCTATCAGTATAAACATGGAAATATCTACACCGCTATCTGTATAAGCATGGAAACATCTACACCGCCATCCGTATAAACATGTAAAGATCTACACAGCCTTCTGTATAAACATGGAAATACCTACACAGCCATCTGTATAAACATGAAAATATCTACACCGTTATCTGTATAAGCATGGAAATATGTGCACCGCTATCCCTATATACATAGAAATATCAACAGCGCTATCTGTATAAACATGGAAATATCTATACCGCTATCTGTAAAAACATGGAAATATCTACTCTGCTTTCAGTATAAACATGGAAATACCTACACCGCTATCTCTATGAACATGGAAATATCTACAATGCTATCTGTATAAACATGGAAATACCTACACCGCTATCTGTATAAACATGGAAATATCTACACCGCTATATATATAAACATGGAAATATCTCAACCGCTATCTCTATAAACATGGAAATATCTACACTGCCATTTGTAGAAAGATGGAAGTATCTACACCGCGATTTGTATAAACATGTAAATATCTACACCGTAAACAGTATAAACATGGAAATATCTACACCGGTATTTGTATAAACATGGAAATATCTACATTGCGTTCTGCGTAAACATGGAAATAGGTACACCGCTATCTGTATAAACATGTAAGTATCTACACCACTATCTCTATAAGCATGGAAATATCTACACCGCCATCCACATAAACATGGAAATACCTACACCGTCATCTGTATAAACATGGAAATAACTACACCACTATCTGTATAAACATGGAAATAGCTACGCCGCTATTTGTATAAACCTGAAAATATCCACTCTGCTTTCACTATAAACATGGAAATACCTACACGGCTATCTCTGTAAACATGGAAATATCTACACCGCTATCTCTATAAACATGGAAATATCTACAACGCCATGTCTATTAACTTGGAAATATGTACACCGCCATCTGCATAAACATGGAATTATCTACACCGCCATCAGCATAAACATGGAAATATCCACACTGCCATCTGTATAAACATGGAAATATCTACACCGCCATCTGTACAAACATGGAAATATCTACACTACGATCTGTATAAACATGGAAATATCTACACTGCCATCTGTATAAAGATGGAAATATCTACACCGTGAGCTGTATAAACATGGAAACATCTACACTGCCATCTGTATAAACATGGATATATCTACACCGCAATCTCTATAAACCTGGAAATACCTATACCGCTATCTCTATAAACATCGAAATATCTACACCGCTATCACTATGAACATAGAAAAATCTACACCGCCGTCTCTATAAAATTGAAAATGTCTGCACCACCATCTGAATAATCATGGAAATAGCTACACAGTCATCTTTATAAACTTGGAAATAACTAAATCACCCTCTGTATAAACATGGAAATATCTACACCGTTATCTGTATAAATATGGAAATATCTACACCGCCATCTCTATAAACATGGAAATATCTACACCGCCATCTGTATAAACATGGAAATATCTACACAGCCATCTGTATATACATGGAAATAACTACACCGCTATCTGTATAAACATGGAAATATCTACACCGCCTTCTACATATCCATGGAAATATCTGCACCGCCTTCTGTATAAACATGGAAATATCTTCACGGTCATCTGTGTAAAGATGGAAATATCAACACCGCCCTCTGTACAAACATGGAAATATCTGCACCGCTATCTGTATAAACATGGAAATATGTACACCGCGGTCTGTATAAACATGGAAATAGCTAAACCGCTATCTGTATAAACATGGAAATATCTACACTGCTATCTCTATAAACATGGAAATATCTACAATGCCATCTGTAAAAACATGGAAATACCTATACAGTCATCTGTATAAACATGGAAATATCTACACCACCATCTGTATAAACATGGAAATATCTACAATGTCATCTGCATACACATGGAAATACCTACACGGCAATCTGTGTATAGATGGAAACATCAAAACCGCCATCTGTACAAACATGGAAATATCTACACCGCTATCTGTATAAACATGGAAATATCTTCACTGCGGTCTGTATAAACATGGAAATTTCTACACCGGTATCTGTATAAACATGGAAATATCTACACCACGATCTGTATAAACATGGAAATATTTACACCGCTATCTGTATAAACATGGAAATATCTACACCGCTATCTCTATAAACATGGAAGTATCTTCAAATCCATCTGTATAAACATGGAAATACCTACACAGTCATGTGTAGGAACATGGAAAAACCTACACTGCCATCTGTATAAACATGGAAATATCTACAGAGCCCTCTGCATAAATATGGAAATATCTGCATAGGCATCTGTATAAACATGGAAATACCTGCACCGCTATCTGTAGAAACATGGAAATACCTACACCGCTGTCTCTATAAACATGGAAATATGTACACCGCTATGTGTATAAACATGGAAATATCTCCACTGCTGTCTGTATAAAGATGGAAATATCTACACCACGATCTCTATAAACATGGAAATATCTACACCGCTATCTGTATAAACATGGAAATATCTACACAGCTATCTCTATAAACATGGAAATACCTACACCGCCATCTGTATAAACATGGAAATACCTACAAAGTCATCTGTATAAACATGGAAATATCTACACAGCCATCTGTATAAACATGGAAATATCTACACAGCCATCTGTATATACATGGAAATAACTACACCGCTATCTGTATAAACATGGAAATATCTACACCGCCTTCTACATATCCATGGAAATATCTGCGCCGCCTTCTGTATAAACATGGAAATATCTTCACGGTCATCTGTGTAAAGATGGAAATATCAACACCGCCATCTGTACAAACATGGAAATATCTGCACCGCTATCTGTATAAACATGGAAATATCTACACCGCGGTCTGTATAAACATGGAAATAGCTAAACCGCTATCTGTATAAACATGGAAATATCTACACTGCTATCTCTAGAAACCTGGAAATATCTACACCGTGATCTGTATAAACATGGAAATATTTACAATGCTATCTGTATAAACATGGAAATATCTACACCGTTATCTGTATAAATATGGAAATATCTACACCGCTATCTCTATAAACATGGAAATATCTACACCGCCATCTGTATAAACATGGAAATATCTACACTGCTATCTCTACAAACATGGAAATATCTACAATGCCATCTTTAAAAACATGGAAATACCTATACAGTCATCTGTATAAACATGGAAATATCTACACCACCATCTGTATAAACATGGAAATATCTACAATGCCATCTGTATACACATGGAAATACCTACACGGCAATCTGTGTATAGATGGAAACATCAACACCGCCATATGTACAAACATGGAAATATCTACACAGCCATCTGTATATACATGGAGATATCTAAACTGCGGTCTTTATAAACATGGAAATTTCTACACCGGTATCTGTATAAACATGGAAATATCTACACCATGATCTGTATAAACATGGAAATATTTACACCGCTATGTGTATAAACATGGAAATATCTGCACCGCTATCTCTATAAACATGGAAATATCTACAAAGCCATCTGTATAAACATGGAAATACCTACACAGTCATGTGTAGGAACATGGAAAAATCTACACTGCCATTTGTATAAACATGGAAATATCTACAGAGCCCTGTGAATAAATATGGAAATATCTGCATAGGCATCTGTATAAACATGGAAATATCTGCACCGCTATCTGTATAAACATGGAAATACCTACAACGCTGTCTCTATAAACATGGAAATATGTACACCGCTATGTGTATAAACATGGAAATATCTCCACTGCTGTCTGTATAAACATGGAAATATCTACACTGCGATCTGTATAAACATGGAAATATCTACACCGCTATCTGTATAAACATGGAAATATCTACACCGCCTTCTACATATCCATGGAAATATCTGCGCCGCCTTCTGTATAAACATGGAAATATCTACACGGTCATCTGTGTATAGATGGAAATATCAACACCGCCATCTGTACAAACATGGAAATATCTGCACCGCTATCTGCATAAACATGGAAATATCTACACCGCGGTCTGTATAAACATGGAAATAGCTAAACCGCTAACTGTATAAACATGGAAATATCTACACTGCTATCTCTATAAACATGAAAATATCTACAATGCCATCTGTAAAAACATGGAAATACCTATACAGTCATCTGTATAAACATGGAAATATCTACACCACCATCTGTATAAACATGGAAATATCTACAATGTCATCTGTATACACATGGAAGTACCTACACGGCAATCTGTGTATAGATGGAAACCTCAACACCGCCATCTGTACAAACATGGAAATATCTACACCGCTATCTGCATAAACATGGAAATATCTACACTGCGGTCTGTATAAACATGGAAATTTCTACAACAGTATCTGTATAAACATGGAAATATCTACACCACGATCTGTATAAACATGGAAATATTTACACCGCTATTTGTATAAACATGGAAATATCTGCACCGCTATCTCTATAAACATGGAAATATCTACAAAGCCATCTGTATAAACATGGATATACCTACACAGTCATGTGTAGGAACATGGAAAAATCTACACTGCCATCTGTATAAACATGGAAATATCTACAGAGCCCTCTGTATAAATATGGAAATATCTGCATAGGCATCTGTATAAACATGGAAATATCTGCACCGCTATCTGTATAAACATGGAAATACCTACACCGCTGTCTCTATAAACATGGAAATATGTACACCGCTATGTGTATAAACATGGAAATATCTCCACTGCTGTCTGTATAAACATGGAAATATCTACACCGCTATCTCTATAAACATGGAAATATGTACACCGCTATCTGTATAAACATGGAAATATCTACACAGCTATCTATATAAACATGGAAATACCTACACCGTCATCTGTATAAACATGGAAATACCTACAAAGTCGTCTGTTTAAACATGGAAATATCTACACAGCCGTCTGTATAAACATGGAAATATCTACACAGCCATCTGTATAAACATGGAAATATCTACACAGCCATCTGTATATACAATGAAATATCTACACCGCTATCTGTATAAACATGGAAATATCTATACCGCTATCTGTATAAACATGGAAATTTCTACACCGCTATGTGTATAAACATGGAAATATGTCAACCGGTATCTCTATAAACATGGAAATATATACACTGCCATTTCTAGAAAGATGGAAATATCTACACCGCGATCGGTATACACATGTAAATACACCACTACCTGTATAAACATGGAAATATCTACAACGCTATTTGTATAAACATGGAAATATCTACACCGCATTCTGTGCAAACATGGAAATATCTATACCGCTATCAGTATAAACATGGAAATATCTACACCGCTATCTGTATAAGCATGGAAACATCTACACCGCCATCCGTATAAACATGTAAAGATCTACACAGCCTTCTGTATAAACATGGAAATACCTACACAGCCATCTGTATAAACATGAAAATATCTACACCGTTATCTGTATAAGCATGGAAATATGTGCACCGCTATCCCTATATACATAGAAATATCAACAGCGCTATCTGTATAAACATGGAAATATCTATACCGCTATCTGTAAAAACATGGAAATATCTACTCTGCTTTCAGTATAAACATGGAAATACCTACACCGCTATCTCTATGAACATGGAAATATCTACAATGCTATCTGTATAAACATGGAAATACCTACACCGCTATCTGTATAAACATGGAAATATCTACACCGCTATATATATAAACATGGAAATATCTCAACCGCTATCTCTATAAACATGGAAATATCTACACTGCCATTTGTAGAAAGATGGAAGTATCTACACCGCGATTTGTATAAACATGTAAATATCTACACCGTAAACAGTATAAACATGGAAATATCTACACCGGTATTTGTATAAACATGGAAATATCTACATTGCGTTCTGCGTAAACATGGAAATAGGTACACCGCTATCTGTATAAACATGTAAGTATCTACACCACTATCTCTATAAGCATGGAAATATCTACACCGCCATCCACATAAACATGGAAATACCTACACCGTCATCTGTATAAACATGGAAATAACTACACCACTATCTGTATAAACATGGAAATAGCTACGCCGCTATTTGTATAAACCTGAAAATATCCACTCTGCTTTCACTATAAACATGGAAATACCTACACGGCTATCTCTGTAAACATGGAAATATCTACACCGCTATCTCTATAAACATGGAAATATCTACAACGCCATGTCTATTAACTTGGAAATATGTACACCGCCATCTGCATAAACATGGAATTATCTACACCGCCATCAGCATAAACATGGAAATATCCACACTGCCATCTGTATAAACATGGAAATATCTACACCGCCATCTGTACAAACATGGAAATATCTACACTACGATCTGTATAAACATGGAAATATCTACACTGCCATCTGTATAAAGATGGAAATATCTACACCGTGAGCTGTATAAACATGGAAACATCTACACTGCCATCTGTATAAACATGGATATATCTACACCGCAATCTCTATAAACCTGGAAATACCTATACCGCTATCTCTATAAACATCGAAATATCTACACCGCTATCACTATGAACATAGAAAAATCTACACCGCCGTCTCTATAAAATTGAAAATGTCTGCACCACCATCTGAATAATCATGGAAATAGCTACACAGTCAACTTTATAAACTTGGAAATAACTAAATCACCCTCTGTATAAACATGGAAGTATCTACACCGTTATCTGTATAAATATGGAAATATCTACACCGCCATCTCTATAAACATGGAAATATCTACACCGCCATCTGTATAAACATGGAAATATCTACACAGCCATCTGTATATACATGGAAATAACTACACCGCTATCTGTATAAACATGGAAATATCTACACCGCCTTCTACATATCCATGGAAATATCTGCACCGCCTTCTGTATAAACATGGAAATATCTTCACGGTCATCTGTGTAAAGATGGAAATATCAACACCGCCCTCTGTACAAACATGGAAATATCTGCACCGCTATCTGTATAAACATGGAAATATGTACACCGCGGTCTGTATAAACATGGAAATAGCTAATCCGCTATCTGTATAAACATGGAAATATCTACACTGCTATCTCTATAAACATGGAAATATCTACAATGCCATCTGTAAAAACATGGAAATACCTATACAGTCATCTGTATAAACATGGAAATATCTACACCACCATCTGTATAAACATGGAAATATCTACAATGTCATCTGCATACACATGGAAATACCTACACGGCAATCTGTGTATAGATGGAAACATCAAAACCGCCATCTGTACAAACATGGAAATATCTCCACCGCTATCTGTATAAACATGGAAATATCTACACTGCGGTCTGTATAAACATGGAAATTTCTACACCGGTATCTGTATAAACATGGAAATATCTACACCACGATCTGTATAAACATGGAAATATTTACACCGCTATCTGTATAAACATGGAAATATCTACACCGCTATCTCTATAAACATGGAAGTATCTTCAAATCCATCTGTATAAACATGGAAATACCTACACAGTCATGTGTAGGAACATGGAAAAACCTACACTGCCATCTGTATAAACATGGAAATATCTACAGAGCCCTCTGCATAAATATGGAAATATCTGCATAGGCATCTGTATAAACATGGAAATACCTGCACCGCTATCTGTAGAAACATGGAAATACCTACACCGCTGTCTCTATAAACATGGAAATATGTACAACGCTATGTGTATAAACATGGAAATATCTCCACTGCTGTCTGTATAAAGATGGAAATATCTACACCACGATCTCTATAAACATGGAAATATCTACACCGCTATCTGTATAAACATGGAAATATCTACACAGCTATCTCTATAAACATGGAAATACCTACACCGCCATCTGTATAAACATGGAAATACCTACAAAGTCATCTGTATAAACATGGAAATATCTACACAGCCATCTGTATAAACATGGAAATATCTACACAGCCATCTGTATATACATGGAAATAACTACACCGCTATCTGTATAAACATGGAAATATCTACACCGCCTTCTACATATCCATGGAAGTATCTGCGCCGCCTTCTGTATAAACATGGAAATATCTTCACGGTCATCTGTGTAAAGATGGAAATATCAACACCGCCATCTGTACAAACATGGAAATATCTGCACCGCTATCTGTATAAACATGGAAATATCTACACCGCGGTCTGTATGAACATGGAAATAGCTAAACCGCTATCTGTATAAACATGGAAATATCTACACTGCTATCTCTAGAAACCTGGAAATATCTACACCGTGATCTGTATAAACATGGAAATATTTACAATGCTATCTGTATAAACATGGAAATATCTACACCGTTATCTGTATAAATATGGAAATATCTACACCGCTATCTCTATAAACATGGAAATATCTACACCGCCATCTGTATAAACATGGAAATATCTACACTGCTATCTCTACAAACATGGAAATATCTACAATGCCATCTTTAAAAACATGGAAATACCTATACAGTCATCTGTATAAACATGGAAATATCTACACCACCATCTGTATAAACATGGAAATATCTACAATGCCATCTGTATACACATGGAAATACCTACACGGCAATCTGTGTATAGATGGAAACATCAACACCGCCATATGTACAAACATGGAAATATCTACACAGCCATCTGTATATACATGGAGATATCTAAACTGCGGTCTTTATAAACATGGAAATTTCTACACCGGTATCTGTATAAACATGGAAATATCTACACCACGATCTGTATAAACATGGAAATATTTACACCGCTATGTGTATAAACATGGAAATATCTGCACCGCTATCTCTATAAACATGGAAATATCTACAAAGCCATCTGTATAAACATGGAAATACCTACACAGTCATGTGTAGGAACATGGAAAAATCTACACTGCCATTTGTATAAACATGGAAATATCTACAGAGCCCTGTGAATAAATATGGAAATATCTGCATAGGCATCTGTATAAACATGGAAATATCTGCACCGCTATCTGTATAAACATGGAAATACCTACAACGCTGTCTCTATAAACATGGAAATATGTACACCGCTATGTGTATAAACATGGAAATATCTCCACTGCTGTCTGTATAAACATGGAAATATCTACACTGCGATCTGTATAAACATGGAAATATCTACACCGCTATCTGTATAAACATGGAAATATCTACACCGCCTTCTACATATCCATGGAAATATCTGCGCCGCCTTCTGTATAAACATGGAAATATCTACACGGTCATCTGTGTATAGATGGAAATATCAACACCGCCATCTGTACAAACATGGAAATATCTGCACCGCTATCTGCATAAACATGGAAATATCTACACCGCGGTCTGTATAAACATGGAAATAGCTAAACCGCTAACTGTATAAACATGGAAATATCTACACTGCTATCTCTATAAACATGAAAATATCTACAATGCCATCTGTAAAAACATGGAAATACCTATACAGTCATCTGTATAAACATGGAAATATCTACACCACCATCTGTATAAACATGGAAATATCTACAATGTCATCTGTATACACATGGAAGTACCTACACGGCAATCTGTGTATAGATGGAAACCTCAACACCGCCATCTGTACAAACATGGAAATATCTACACCGCTATCTGCATAAACATGGAAATATCTACACTGCGGTCTGTATAAACATGGAAATTTCTACAACAGTATCTGTATAAACATGGAAATATCTACACCACGATCTGTATAAACATGGAAATATTTACACCGCTATTTGTATAAACATGGAAATATCTACACCGCTATCTCTATAAACATGGAAATATCTACAAAGCCATCTGTATAAACATGGAAATACCTACACAGTCATGTGTAGGAACATGGAAAAATCTACACTGCCATCTGTATAAACATGGAAATATCTACAGAGCCCTCTGTATAAATATGGAAATATCTGCATAGGCATCTGTATAAACATGGAAATATCTGCACCGCTATCTGTATAAACATGGAAATACCTACACCGCTGTCTCTGTAAACATGGAAATATGTACACCGCTATGTGTATAAACATGGAAATATCTCCACTGCTGTCTGTATAAACATGGAAATATCTACACCGCTATCTCTATAAACATGGAAATATGTACACAGCTATCTGTATAAACATGGAAATATCTACACAGCTATCTATATAAACATGGAAATACCTACACCGTCATCTGTATAAACATGGAAATACCTACAAAGTCGTCTGTTTAAACATGGAAATATCTACACAGCCGTCTGTATAAACATGGAAATATCTACACAGCCATCTGTATAAACATGGAAATATCTACACAGCCATCTGTATATACAATGAAATATCTACACCGCTATCTGTATAAACATGGAAATATCTACACCGCCTTCTACATATCCATGGAAATATCTGCGCCGCCTCCTGTATAAACATGGAAATATCTACACGGTCATCTGTGTAAAGATGGAAATATCAACACCGCCATCTGTACAAACATGGAAATATCTGCACCGCTATCTGTATAAACATGGAAATATCTACACCGCGGTCTGTATAAACATGGAAATAGCTAAACCGCTATCTGTATAAACATGGAAATATCTACACTGCTATCTCTATAAACCTGGAAATATCTACACCGTGATCTGTGTAAACATGGAAATATTTACACTGCTATCTGTATAAACATGGAAATATCTACACCGTTATCTGTATAAATATGGAAATATCTACACCGCCATCTCTATAAACATGGAAATATCTACACCGCCATCTGTGTAAACATGGAAATATCTACACTGCTATCTCTATAAACATGGAAATATCTACAATGCCATCTGTAAAAACATGGCATTACCTATACAGTCATCTGTATAAACATGGAAATATCTACACCACCATCTGTATAAACATGGAAATATCTACAATGTCATCTGCATACACATGGAAATACCTACACGGCAATCTGTGTATAGATGGAAACATCAAAACCGCCATCTGTACAAACATGGAAATATCTACACCGCTATCTGTATAAACATGGAAATATCTACACTGCGGTCTGTATAAACTTGGAAATTTCTACACCGGTATCTGTATAAACATGGAAATATCTACACCAAGATCTGTATAAACATGGAAATATTTACACCGCTATCTGTATAAACATGGAAATATCTACACCGCTATCTCTATAAACATGGAAGTATCTACAAATCCATCTGTATAAACATGGAAATACCTACACAGTCATGTGTAGGAACATGGAAAAACCTACACTGCCATCTGTATAAACATGGAAATATCTACAGAGCCCTCTTTATAAATATGGAAATATCTGCATAGGCATCTGTATAAACATGGAAATATCTGCACAGCTATCTGTAGAAACATGGAAATACCTACACCGCTGTCTCTATAAACATGGAAATATGTACACCGCTATGTGTATAAACATGGAAATACCTACACCGCTGTCTCTATCAACATGGAAATATGTACACCGCTATGTGTATAAACATGGAAATATCTCCACTGTTGTCTGTATAAACATGGAAATACCTACACCGCAATCTCTATAAACATGGAAATATCTACACCGCTATCTGTATAAACATGGAAATATCTACACCGCCTTCTACATATCCATGGAAATATCTGCGCCACCTTCTCTATAAACATGGAAATATCTACACACCTATCTCTATAAACATGGAAATACCTACACCGCCATCTGTATAAACATGGAAATACCTACAAAGTCATCTGTATAAACATGGAAATATCTACACAGCCATCTGTATAAACATGGAAATATCTACACAGCCATCTGTATATACATGGAAATAACGACACCGCTATCTGTATAAACATGGAAATATCTACACCGCCTTCTACATATCCATGGAAATATCTGCGCCGCCTTCTTTATAAACATGGAAATATCTTCACGGTCATCTGTGTAAAGATGGAAATATCAACACCGCCATCTGTACAAACATGGAAATATCTGCACCGCTATCTGTATAAACATGGAAATATCTACACCGCGGTCTGTATAAACATGGAAATAGCTAAACCGCTATCTGTATAAACATGGAAATATCTACACTGCAATCTCTATAAACCTGGAAATATCTACACCGTGATCTGTGTAAACATGGAAATATTTACAATGCTATCTGTATAAACATGGAAATATCTACACCGTTATCTGTATAAATATGGAAATATCTACACCGCTATCTCTATAAACATGGAAATATCCACACCGCCATCTGTGTAAACATGGAAATATCTACACTGCTATCTCTATAAACATGGAAATATCTACAATGCCATCTGTAAAAACATGGCATTACCTATACAGTCATCTGTATAAACATGGAAATATCTACACCACCATCTGTATAAACATGGAAATATCTACAATGCCATCTGTATACACATGGAAATACCTACATGGCAATCTGTGTATAGATGGAAACATCAACACCGCCATCTGTACAAACATGGAAATATCTACACCGCTATCTGTATAAACATGGAGATATCTACACCACGATCTCTATAAACATGGAAATATTTACGCCGCTATCTGTATAAACATGGAAATATCTACACCACGATCTGTATAAACATGGAAATATTTACACCGCTATGTGTATAAACATGGAAATATCTACACCGCTATCTCTATAAACATGGAAATATCTACAAAGCCATCTGTATAAACATGGAAATACCTACACAGTCATGTGTAGGAACATGCAAAAATCTACACTGCCATTTGTATAAACATGGAAATATCTACAGAGCCCTCTGTATAAATATGGAAATATCTGCATAGGCATCAGTATAAACATGGAAATATCTGCACCGCTATCTGTATAAACATGGAAATACCTACACCGCTGTCTCTATAAACATGGAAATATGTACACCGCTATGTGTATAAACATGGAAATATCTCCACTGCTGTCTGTATAAACATGGAAATATCTACACCGTGATCTGTATAAACATGGAAATATCTACACCGCTATCTGTATAAACATGGAAATATCTACACCGCCTTCTACATATCCATGGAAATATCTGCGCCGCCTTCTGTATAAACATGGAAATATCTACACGGTCATCTGTGTAGAGATGGAAATATCAACACCGCCATCTGTACAAACATGGAAATATCTGCACCGCTATCTGCATAAACATGGAAATGTCTACACCGCGGTCTGTATAAACATGGAAATAGCTAAACCGCTATCTGTATAAACATGGAAATATCTACACTGCTATCTGTATAAACATGGAAATATCTACAATGCCATCTGTAAAAACATGGAAATACCTATACAGACATCTGTATAAACTTGGAAATATCTACACCACCATCTGTATGAACATGGAAATATGAACAATGTCATCTGTATACACATGGAAGTACATACAGGGCAATCTGTGTATAGATGGAAACATCAACACCGCCATCTGTACAAACATGGAAATATGTACACCGCTATCTGTATAAACATGGAAATATCTACACTGCGGTCTGTATAAACATGGAAATTTCTACAACACTAACTGTATAAACATGGAAATATCTACACCACGATCTGTATAAACATGGAAATATTTACACCGCTATTTGTATAAACATGGAAATATCTACACCGCTCTCTCTATAAACATGGAAATATCTACAAAGGCTTCTGTATAAACATGGAAATACCTACACAGTCATGTGTAGGAACATGGAAATGTCTACACTGCCATCTGTGTAAACATGGAAATATCTACAGAGCCCTCTGTATAAATATGGAAATATCTGCATAGGCATCTGTATAAACATGGAGATATCTGCAACGCTATCTGTATAAACATGGAAATAGCTACACCGCTGTCTCTATAAACATGGAAATATATACAACGCTATGAGTATAAACATGGAAATATCTCCACTGCTGTCTGTATAAACATGGAAATATCTACACCGTGATCTGTATAAACATGGAAATATCTACACCGCTATCTGTGTAAACATGGAAATATCTACATGGCTATCTCTATAAACATGGAAATACCTACACCGCCATCTGTATAAACATGGAAATACCTACAAAGTCATCTGTATAAACATGGAAATATCTACACAGCCATCTGTATAAACATGGAAATACCTACACAGCCGTCTGTATATACATGGAAGTAACTACACCGCTATCTGTATAAACATGGAAATATCTACACCGCCTTCTACATATCCATGGAAATATCTGCACCGCCTTCTGTATAAACATGGAAATATCTTCACGGTCATCTGTGTAAAGATGGAAATATCAACACCGCCATCTGTACAAACATGGAAATATCTGCACCGCTATCTGTATAAACATGGAAATATCTACACCGCGGTCTGTATAAACATGGAAATAGCTAAACCGCTATCTGTATAAACATGGAAATATCTACGCTGCTATCTCTATAAACCTGGAAATATCTACACCGTGATCTGTATAAACATGGAAATATTTACACTGCTATCTGTATAAACATGGAAATATCTACACCGTTATCTGTATAAATATGGAAATATCTACACCGCTATCTCTATAAACATGGAAATATCTACACCGCCATCTGTATAAACGTGGAAATATCTACACTGCTATCTCTATAAACATGGAAATATCTACAATGCCATCTGTAAAAACATGGAAATACCTATACAGTCATCTGTATAAACAAGGAAATATCTACACCACCATCTGTATAAACATGGAAATATCTACAATGCCATCTGTATACACATGGAAATACCTACACGGCAATCTGTGTATAGATGGAAACATCAACACCGCCATCTGTACAAACATGGAAATATCTACACCGCTATCTGTATATACATGGAGATATCTAAACTGCGGTCTTTATAAACATGGAAATTTCTACACCGGTATCTGTATAAACATGGAAATATCTACACCACGATCTGTATAAACACGGAAATATTTACACCGCTATGTGTATAAACATGGAAATATCTACACCGCTATCTCTATAAACATGGAAATATCTACAAAGCCATCTGTATAAACATGGAAATACCTACACAGTCATGTGTAGGAACATGGAAAAATCTTCACTGCCATTTGTATAAACATGGAAATATCTACAGAGCCCTGTGTATAAATATGGAAATATCTGCATAGGCATCTGTATAAACATGGAAATATCTGCACCGCTATCTGTATAAACATGGAAATACCTACACCGCTGTCTCTATAAACATGGAAATATGTACACCGCTATGTGTATAAACATGGAAATATCTCCACTGCTGTCTGCATAAACATGGAAATATCTACACCGCTATCTGTATAAACATGGAAATACCTACACCGCCTTCTACATATCCATGGAAATATCTGCGCCGCCTTCTGTATAAACTTGGAAATATCTACACGGTCATCTGTGTATAGATGGAAATATCAACACCGCCATCTGTACAAACATGGAAATATCTGCACCGCTATCTGCATAAACATGGAAATATCTACACCGCGGTCTGTATAAACATGGAAATAGCTAAACCGCTATCTGTATAAACATGGAAATATCTACACTGCTATCTCTATAAACATGGAAATATCTACAATGCCATCTGTAAAAATATGGAAATACCTATACAGTCATCTGTATAAACATGGAAATATCTACACCACCATCTGTATAAACATGGAAATATCTACAATGTCATCTGTATACACATGGAATTACCTACACGGCAATCTGTGTATAGATGGAAACATCAACACCGCCATCTGTACAAACATGGAAATATCTACACCGCTATCTGTGTAAACATGGAAATATCTACACTGCGGTCTGTATAAACATGGAAATTTCTACAACAGTATCTGTATAAACATGGAAATATCTACACCACGATCTGTATAAACATGGAAATATTTACACCGCTATCTGTATAAACATGGAAATATCTACACCGCTATCTCTATAAACATGGAAGTATCTACAAATCCATCTGTATAAACATGGAAATACCTACACAGTCATGTGTAGGAACATGTAAAAATCTACACTGCCATCTGTGTAAACATGGAAATATCTACAGAGCCCTTTGTATAAATATGGAATTATCTGCAAAGGCATCTGTATAAACATGGAAATATCTGCACCGCTATCTGTAGAAACATGGAAATACCTACACCGCTGTCTCTATAAACATGGAAATATGTACACCGCTATGTGTATAAACATGGAAATATCTCCACTGCTGTCTGTATAAACATGGAAATATCTACACTGCGATCTCTATAAACATGGAAATATCTACATCGCCATCTGTATAAACATGGAAATACCTACAAAGTCATCTGTATAAACATGGAAATATCTACACAGCCATCTGTATAAACATGGAAATACCTACACAGCCATCTGCATATACATGGAAATAACTACACCGCTATCTGTATAAACATGGAAATATCTACACCGACTTCTACATATCCATGGAAATATCTGCGCCGCCTTCTGTATAAACATGGAAATATCTTCACGGTCATCTGTGTAAAGATGGAAATATCAACACCGCCATCTGTACAAACATGGAAATATGTGCACCGCTATCTGTATAAACATGGAAATATCTACACCGCGGTCTGTATGAACATGGAAATAGCTAAACCGCTATCTGTATAAACATGGAAATATCTACACTGCTATCTCTATAAACCTGGAAATATCTACATCGTGATCTGTATAAACATGGAAATATTTACACTGCTATCTGTATAAACATGGAAATATCTACACCGTTATCTGTATAAATATGGAAATATCTACACCGCTATCTCTATAAACATGGAAATATCTACACCGCCATCTGTATAAACATGGAAATATCTACACTGCTATCTCTATAAACATGGAAATATCTACAATGCCATCTGTAAAAACATGGAAATACCTATACAGTCATCTGTATAAACATGGAAATATCTACACCACCATGTGTATAAACATGGAAATATCTACAATGCCATCTGTATACACATGGAAATACCTACACGGCAATCTGTGTATAGATGGAAACATCAACACCGCCATCTGTACAAACATGGAAATATCTACACCGCTATCTGTATATACATGGAGATATCTAAACTGCGGTCTGTATAAACATGGAAATTTCTACACCGGTATCTGTATAAACATGGAAATATCTACACCACGATCTGTATAAACATAGAAATATTTACACCGCTATGTGTATAAACATGGAAATATCTACACCGCTATCTCTATAAACATGGAAATATCTACAAAGCCATCTGTATAAACATGGAAATACCTACACAGTCATGTGTAGGAACATGGAAAAATCTACACTGCCATTTGTATAAACATGGAAATATCTACAGAGCCCTCTGTATAAATATGGAAATATCTGCAGAGTCATCTGTAGAAACATGGAAATATCTGCACCGCTATCTGTATAAACATGGAAATACCTACACCGCTGTCTCTATAAACATGGAAATATGTACACCGCTATGTGTATAAACATGGAAATATCTCCACTGCTGTCTGTATAAACATGGAAATATCTACACTGCGATCTGTATAAACATGGAAATATCTACACTGCTATCTGTATAAACATGGAAATATCTACACCGCCTTCTATATATCCATGGAAATATCTGCGCCGCCTTCTGTATAAACATGGAAATATCTACACGGTCATCTGTGTATAGATGGAAATATCAACACCGCCATCTGTACAAACATGGAAATATCTGCACCGCTATCTGTATAAACATGGAAATATCTACACCGCGGTCTGTATAAACATTTAAATAGCTAAACCGCTATCTGTATAAACATGGAAATATCTGCTCTGCTATCTCTGTAAACATGGAAATATCTACACCGTTTTCTGTATAAATATGGAAATATCTACACCGCTATCTCTATAAACATGGAAATATCTGCACCGCTATCTGTATAAAGATGGAAATACCTACACCGCTGTCTCTATAAACATGGAAATATGTACACCGCTATGTGTATAAACATGGAAATATCTACACCGCCTTCTACATATCCATGGAAATATCTGCACCGCCTTCTGTATTAACATGGAAATATCTTCACGGTCATCTGTGTAAAGATGGAAATATCAACACCGCCATCTGTACAAACATGGAAATATCTGCACCGCTATCTGTATAAACATGGAAATATCTACACCGCGGTCTGTATAAACATGGAAATAGCTAAACCGCTATCTGTATCAACATGGAAATATCTACGCTGCTATCTCTATAAACCTGGAAATATCTACACCGTGATCTGTATAAACATGGAAATATTTACACTGCTATCTGTATAAACATGGAAATATCTACACCGTTATCTGTATAAATATGGAAATATCTACACCGCTATCTCTATAAACATGGAAATATCTACACCGCCATCTGTATAAACGTGGAAATATCTACACTGCTATCTCTATAAACATGGAAATATCTACAATGCCATCTGTAAAAACATGGAAATACCTATACAGTCATCTGTATAAACATGGAAATATCTACACCACCATCTGTATAAACATGGAAATATCTACAATGCCATCTGTATACACATGGAAATACCTACACGGCAATCTGTGTATAGATGGAAACATCAACACCGCCATCTGTACAAACATGGAAATATCTACACCGCTATCTGTATATACATGGAGATATCTAAACTGCGGTCTTTATAAACATGGAAATTTCTACACCGGTATCTGTATAAACAAGGAAATATCTACACCACGATCTGTATAAACACGGAAATATTTACACCGCTATGTGTATAAACATGGAAATATCTACACCGCTATCTCTATAAACATGGAAATATCTACAAAGCCATCTGTATAAACATGGAAATACCTACACAGTCATGTGTAGGAACATGGAAAAATCTTCACTTCCATTTGTATAAACATGGAAATATCTACAGAGCCCTGTGTATAAATATGGAAATATCTGCATAGGCATCTGTATAAACATGGAAATATCTGCACCGCTATCTGTATAAACATGGAAATACCTACACCGCTGTCTCTATAAACATGGAAATATGTACACCGCTATGTGTATAAACATGGAAATATCTCCACTGCTGTCTGCATAAACATGGAAATATCTACACCGCTATCTGTATAAACATGGAAATACCTACACCGCCTTCTACATATCCATGGAAATATCTGCGCCGCCTTCTGTATAAACTAGGAAATATCTACACGGTCATCTGTGTATAGATGGAAATATCAACACCGCCATCTGTACAAACATGGAAATATCTGCACCGCTATCTGCATAAACATGGAAATATCTACACCGCGGTCTGTATAAACATGGAAATAGCTAAACCGCTATCTGTATAAACATGGAAATATCTACACTGCTATCTCTATAAACATGGAAATATCTACAATGCCATCTGTAAAAATATGGAAATACCTATACAGTCATCTGTATAAACATGGAAATATCTACACCACCATCTGTATAAACATGGAAATATCTACAATGTCATCTGCATACACATGGAAATACCTACACGGCAATCTGTGTATAGATGGAAACATCAAAACCGCCATCTGTACAAACATGGAAATATCTACACCGCTATCTGTATAAACATGGAAATATCTACACTGCGGTCTGTATAAACATGGAAATTTCTACACCGGTATCTGTATAAACATGGAAATATCTACACCACGATCTGTATAAACATGGAAATATTTACACCGCTATCTGTATAAACATGGAAATATCTACACCGCTATCTCTATAAACATGGAAGTATCTTCAAATCCATCTGTATAAACATGGAAATACCTACACAGTCATGTGTAGGAACATGGAAAAACCTACACTGCCATCTGTATAAACATGGAAATATCTACAGAGCCCTCTGCATAAATATGGAAATATCTGCATAGGCATCTGTATAAACATGGAAATACCTGCACCGCTATCTGTAGAAACATGGAAATACCTACACCGCTGTCTCTATAAACATGGAAATATGTACACCGCTATGTGTATAAACATGGAAATATCTCCACTGCTGTCTGTATAAAGATGGAAATATCTACACCACGATCTCTATAAACATGGAAATATCTACACCGCTATCTGTATAAACATGGAAATATCTACACAGCTATCTCTATAAACATGGAAATACCTACACCGCCATCTGTATAAACATGGAAATACCTACAAAGTCATCTGTATAAACATGGAAATATCTACACAGCCATCTGTATAAACATGGAAATATCTACACAGCCATCTGTATATACATGGAAATAACTACACCGCTATCTGTATAAACATGGAAATATCTACACCGCCTTCTACATATCCATGGAAATATCTGCGCCGCCTTCTGTATAAACATGGAAATATCTTCACGGTCATCTGTGTAAAGATGGAAATATCAACACCGCCATCTGTACAAACATGGAAATATCTGCACCGCTATCTGTATAAACATGGAAATATCTACACCGCGGTCTGTATAAACATGGAAATAGCTAAACCGCTATCTGTATAAACATGGAAATATCTACACTGCTATCTCTAGAAACCTGGAAATATCTACACCGTGATCTGTATAAACATGGAAATATTTACAATGCTATCTGTATAAACATGGAAATATCTACACCGTTATCTGTATAAATATGGAAATATCTACACCGCTATCTCTATAAACATGGAAATATCTACACCGCCATCTGTATAAACATGGAAATATCTACACTGCTATCTCTACAAACATGGAAATATCTACAATGCCATCTTTAAAAACATGGAAATACCTATACAGTCATCTGTATAAACATGGAAATATCTACACCACCATCTGTATAAACATGGAAATATCTACAATGCCATCTGTATACACATGGAAATACCTACACGGCAATCTGTGTATAGATGGAAACATCAACACCGCCATATGTACAAACATGGAAATATCTACACAGCCATCTGTATATACATGGAGATATCTAAACTGCGGTCTTTATAAACATGGAAATTTCTACACCGGTATCTGTATAAACATGGAAATATCTACACCACGATCTGTATAAACATGGAAATATTTACACCGCTATCTCTATAAACATGGAAATATGTACACCGCTATCTGTATAAACATGGAAATATCTACACAGCTATCTATATAAACATGGAAATACCTACACCGTCATCTGTATAAACATGGAAATACCTACAAAGTCGTCTGTTTAAACATGGAAATATCTACACAGCCGTCTGTATAAACATGGAAATATCTACACAGCCATCTGTATAAACATGGAAATATCTACACAGCCATCTGTATATACAATGAAATATCTACACCGCTATCTGTATAAACATGGAAATATCTATACCGCTATCTGTATAAACATGGAAATTTCTACACCGCTATGTGTATAAACATGGAAATATGTCAACCGGTATCTCTATAAACATGGAAATATATACACTGCCATTTCTAGAAAGATGGAAATATCTACACCGCGATCGGTATACACATGTAAATACACCACTACCTGTATAAACATGGAAATATCTACAACGCTATTTGTATAAACATGGAAATATCTACACCGCATTCTGTGCAAACATGGAAATATCTATACCGCTATCAGTATAAACATGGAAATATCTACACCGCTATCTGTATAAGCATGGAAACATCTACACCGCCATCCGTATAAACATGTAAAGATCTACACAGCCTTCTGTATAAACATGGAAATACCTACACAGCGATCTGTATAAACATGAAAATATCTACACCGTTATCTGTATAAGCATGGAAATATGTGCACCGCTATCCCTATATACATAGAAATATCAACAGCGCTATCTGTATAAACATGGAAATATCTATACCGCTATCTGTAAAAACATGGAAATATCTACTCTGCTTTCAGTATAAACATGGAAATACCTACACCGCTATCTCTATGAACATGGAAATATCTACAATGCTATCTGTATAAACATGGAAATACCTACACCGCTATCTGTATAAACATGGAAATATCTACACCGCTATATATATAAACATGGAAATATCTCAACCGCTATCTCTATAAACATGGAAATATCTACACTGCCATTTGTAGAAAGATGGAAGTATCTACACCGCGATTTGTATAAACATGTAAATATCTACACCGTAAACAGTATAAACATGGAAATATCTACACCGGTATTTGTATAAACATGGAAATATCTACATTGCGTTCTGCATAAACATGGAAATATGTACACCGCTATCTGTATAAACATGTAAGTATCTACACCACTATCTCTATAAGCATGGAAATATCTACACCGCCATCCACATAAACATGGAAATACCTACACCGTCATCTGTATAAACATGGAAATAACTACACCACTATCTGTATAAACATGGAAATAGCTACGCCGCTATTTGTATAAACCTGAAAATATCCACTCTGCTTTCACTATAAACATGGAAATACCTACACGGCTATCTCTGTAAACATGGAAATATCTACACCGCTATCTCTATAAACATGGAAATATCTACAACGCCATGTCTATTAACTTGGAAATATGTACACCGCCATCTGCATAAACATGGAATTATCTACACCGCCATCAGCATAAACATGGAAATATCCACACTGCCATCTGTATAAACATGGAAATATCTACACCGCCATCTGTACAAACATGGAAATATCTACACTACGATCTGTATAAACATGGAAATATCTACACTGCCATCTGTATAAAGATGGAAATATCTACACCGTGAGCTGTATAAACATGGAAACATCTACACTGCCATCTGTATAAACATGGATATATCTACACCGCAATCTCTATAAACCTGGAAATACCTATACCGCTATCTCTATAAACATCGAAATATCTACACCGCTATCACTATGAACATAGAAAAATCTACACCGCCGTCTCTATAAAATTGAAAATGTCTGCACCACCATCTGAATAATCATGGAAATAGCTACACAGTCAACTTTATAAACTTGGAAATAACTAAATCACCCTCTGTATAAACATGGAAGTATCTACACCGTTATCTGTATAAATATGGAAATATCTACACCGCCATCTCTATAAACATGGAAATATCTACACCGCCATCTGTATAAACATGGAAATATCTACACAGCCATCTGTATATACATGGAAATAACTACACTGCTATCTGTATAAACATGGAAATATCTACACCGCCTTCTACATATCCATGGAAATATCAGCACCGCCTTCTGTATAAACATGGAAATATCTTCACGGTCATCTGTGTAAAGATGGAAATATCAACACCGCCCTCTGTACAAACATGGAAATATCTGCACCGCTATCTGTATAAACATGGAAATATGTACACCGCGGTCTGTATAAACATGGAAATAGCTAAACCGCTATCTGTATAAACATGGAAATATCTACACTGCTATCTCTATAAACATGGAAATATCTACAATGCCATCTGTAAAAACATGGAAATACCTATACAGTCATCTGTATAAACATGGAAATATCTACACCACCATCTGTATAAACATGGAAATATCTACAATGTCATCTGCATACACATGGAAATACCTACACGGCAATCTGTGTATAGATGGAAACATCAAAACCGCCATCTGTACAAACATGGAAATATCTACACCGCTATCTGTATAAACATGGAAATATCTACACTGCGGTCTGTATAAACATGGAAATTTCTACACCGGTATCTGTATAAACATGGAAATATCTACACCACGATCTGTATAAACATGGAAATATTTACACCGCTATCTGTATAAACATGGAAATATCTACACCGCTATCTCTATAAACATTGAAGTATCTTCAAATCCATCTGTATAAACATGGAAATACCTACACAGTCATGTGTAGGAACATGGAAAAACCTACACTGCCATCTGTATAAACATGGAAATATCTACAGAGCCCTCTGCATAAATATGGAAATATCTGCATAGGCATCTGTATAAACATGGAAATACCTGCACCGCTATCTGTAGAAACATGGAAATACCTACACCGCTGTCTCTATAAACATGGAAATATGTACACCGCTATGTGTATAAACATGGAAATATCTCCACTGCTGTCTGTATAAAGATGGAAATATCTACACCACGATCTCTATAAACATGGAAATATCTACACCGCTATCTGTATAAACATGGAAATATCTACACAGCTATCTCTATAAACATGGAAATACCTACACCGCCATCTGTATAAACATGGAAATACCTACAAAGTCATCTGTATAAACATGGAAATATCTACACAGCCATCTGTATAAACATGGAAATATCTACACAGCCATCTGTATATACTTGGAAATAACTACACCGCTATCTGTATAAACATGGAAATATCTACACCGCCTTCTACATATCCATGGAAATATCTGCGCCGCCTTCTGTATAAACATGGAAATATCTTCACGGTCATCTGTGTAAAGATGGAAATATCAACACCGCCATCTGTACAAACATGGAAATATCTGCACCGCTATCTGTATAAACATGGAAATATCTACACCGCGGTCTGTATAAACATGGAAATAGCTAAACCGCTATCTGTATAAACATGGAAATATCTACACTGCTATCTCTAGAAACCTGGAAATATCTACACCGTGATCTGTATAAACATGGAAATATTTACAATGCTATCTGTATAAACATGGAAATATCTACACCGTTATCTGTATAAATATGGAAATATCTACACCGCTATCTCTATAAACATGGAAATATCTACACCGCCATCTGTATAAACATGGAAATATCTACACTGCTATCTCTACAAACATGGAAATATCTACAATGCCATCTTTAAAAACATGGAAATACCTATACAGTCATCTGTATAAACATGGAAATATCTACACCACCATCTGTATAAACATGGAAATATCTACAATGCCATCTGTATACACATGGAAATACCTACACGGCAATCTGTGTATAGATGGAAACATCAACACCGCCATATGTACAAACATGGAAATATCTACACAGCCATCTGTATATACATGGAGATATCTAAACTGCGGTCTTTATAAACATGGAAATTTCTACACCGGTATCTGTATAAACATGGAAATATCTACACCACGATCTGTATAAACATGGAAATATTTACACCGCTATGTGTATAAACATGGAAATATCTGCACCGCTATCTCTATAAACATGGAAATATCTACAAAGCCATCTGTATAAACATGGAAATACCTACACAGTCATGTGTAGGAACATGGAAAAATCTACACTGCCATTTGTATAAACATGGAAATATCTACAGAGCCCTGTGAATAAATATGGAAATATCTGCATAGGCATCTGTATAAACATGGAAATATCTGCACCGCTATCTGTATAAACATGGAAATACCTACAACGCTGTCTCTATAAACATGGAAATATGTACACCGCTATGTGTATAAACATGGAAATATCTCCACTGCTGTCTGTATAAACATGGAAATATCTACACTGCGATCTGTATAAACATGGAAATATCTACACCGCTATCTGTATAAACATGGAAATATCTACACCGCCTTCTACATATCCATGGAAATATCTGCGCCGCCTTCTGTATAAACATGGAAATATCTACACGGTCATCTGTGTATAGATGGAAATATCAACACCGCCATCTGTACAAACATGGAAATATCTGCACCGCTATCTGCATAAACATGGAAATATCTACACCGCGGTCTGTATAAACATGGAAATAGCTAAACCGCTAACTGTATAAACATGGAAATATCTACACTGCTATCTCTATAAACATGAAAATATCTACAATGCCATCTGTAAAAACATGGAAATACCTATACAGTCATCTGTATAAACATGGAAATATCTACACCACCATCTGTATAAACATGGAAATATCTACAATGTCATCTGTATACACATGGAAGTACCTACACGGCAATCTGTGTATAGATGGAAACCTCAACACCGCCATCTGTACAAACATGGAAATATCTACACCGCTATCTGCATAAACATGGAAATATCTACACTGCGGTCTGTATAAACATGGAAATTTCTACAACAGTATCTGTATAAACATGGAAATATCTACACCACGATCTGTATAAACATGGAAATATTTACACCGCTATTTGTATAAACATGGAAATATCTACACCGCTATCTCTATAAACATGGAAATATCTACAAAGCCATCTGTATAAACATGGAAATACCTACACAGTCATGTGTAGGAACATGGAAAAATCTACACTGCCATCGGTATAAACATGGAAATATCTACAGAGCCCTCTGTATAAATATGGAAATATCTGCATAGGCATCTGTATAAACATGGAAATATCTGCACCGCTATCTGTATAAACATGGAAATACCTACACCGCTGTCTCTATAAACATGGAAATATGTACACCGCTATGTGTATAAACATGGAAATATCTCCACTGCTGTCTGTATAAACATGGAAATATCTACACCGCTATCTCTATAAACATGGAAATATGTACACCGCTATCTGTATAAACATGGAAATATCTACACAGCTATCTATATAAACATGGAAATACCTACACCGTCATCTGTATAACCATGGAAATACCTACAAAGTCGTCTGTTTAAACATGGAAATATCTACACAGCCGTCTGTATAAACATGGAAATATCTACACAGCCATCTGTATAAACATGGAAATATCTACACCGCCTTCTACATATCCATGGAAATATCTGCGCCGCCTCCTGTATAAACATGGAAATATCTACACGGTCATCTGTGTAAAGATGGAAATATCAACACCGCCATCTGTACAAACATGGAAATATCTGCACCGCTATCTGTATAAACATGGAAATATCTACACCGCGGTCTGTATAAACATGGAAATAGCTAAACCGCTATCTGTATAAACATGGAAATATCTACACTGCTATCTCTATAAACCTGGAAATATCTACACCGTGATCTGTGTAAACATGGAAATATTTACACTGCTATCTGTATAAACATGGAAATATCTACACCGTTATCTGTATAAATATGGAAATATCTACACCGCCATCTCTATAAACATGGAAATATCTACACCGCCATCTGTATAAACATGGAAATTGCTACACAGCCATCTGTATATACATGGAAATAACTACACCGCTATCTGTATAAACATGGAAATATCTACACCGCCTTCTACATATCCATGGAAATAACTGCACCGCCTTCTGTATAAACATGGAAATATCTTCACGGTCATCTGTGTAAAGATGGAAATATCAACACCGCCCTCTGTACAAACATGGAAATATCTGCACCGCTATCTGTATAAACATGGAAATATGTACACCGCGGTCTGTATAAACATGGAAATAGCTAAACCGCTATCTGTATAAACATGGAAATATCTACACTGCTATCTCTATAAACATGGAAATATCTACAATGCCATCTGTAAAAACATGGAAATACCTATACAGTCATCTGTATAAACATGGAAATATCTACACCACCATCTGTATAAACATGGAAATATCTACAATGTCATCTGCATACACATGGAAATACCTACACGGCAATCTGTGTATAGATGGAAACATCAAAACCGCCATCTGTACAAACATGGAAATATCTACACCGCTATCTGTATAAGCATGGAAATATCTACACTGCGGTCTGTATAAACATGGAAATTTCTACACCGGTATCTGTATAAACATGGAAATATCTACACCACGATCTGTATAAACATGGAAATATTTACACCGCTATCTGTATAAACATGGAAATATCTACACCGCTATCTCTATAAACATTGAAGTATCTTCAAATCCATCTGTATAAACATGGAAATACCTACACAGTCATGTGTAGGAACATGGAAAAACCTACACTGCCATCTGTATAAACATGGAAATATCTACAGAGCCCTCTGCATAAATATGGAATTATCTGCAAAGGCATCTGTATAAACATGGAAATACCTGCACCGCTATCTGTAGAAACATGGAAATACCTACACCGCTGTCTCTATAAACATGGAAATATGTACACCGCTATGTGTATAAACATGGAAATATCTCCACTGCTGTCTGTATAAAGATGGAAATATCTACACCACGATCTCTATAAACATGGAAATATCTACACCGCTATCTGTATAAACATGGAAATATCTACACAGCTATCTCTATAAACATGGAAATACCTACACCGCCATCTGTATAAACATGGAAATACCTACAAAGTCATCTGTATAAACATGGAAATATCTACACAGCCATCTGTATAAACATGGAAATATCTACACAGCCATCTGTATATACATGGAAATAACTACACCGCTATCTGTATAAACATGGAAATATCTACACCGCCTTCTACATATCCATGGAAATATCTGCGCCGCCTTCTGTATAAACATGGAAATATCTTCACGGTCATCTGTGTAAAGATGGAAATATCAACACCGCCATCTGTACAAACATGGAAATATCTGCACCGCTATCTGTATAAACATGGAAATATCTACACCGCGGTCTGTATAAACATGGAAATAGCTAAACCGCTATCTGTATAAACATGGAAATATCTACACTGCTATCTCTAGAAACCTGGAAATATCTACACCGTGATCTGTATAAACATGGAAATATTTACAATGCTATCTGTATAAACATGGAAATATCTACACCGTTATCTGTATAAATATGGAAATATCTACACCGCTATCTCTATAAACATGGAAATATCTACACCGCCATCTGTATAAACATGGAAATATCTACACTGCTATCTCTACAAACATGGAAATATCTACAATGCCATCTTTAAAAACATGGAAATACCTATACAGTCATCTGTATAAACATGGAAATATCTACACCACCATCTGTATAAACATGGAAATATCTACAATGCCATCTGTATACACATGGAAATACCTACACGGCAATCTGTGTATAGATGGAAACATCAACACCGCCATATGTACAAACATGGAAATATCTACACAGCCATCTGTATATACATGGAGATATCTAAACTGCGGTCTTTATAAACATGGAAATTTCTACACCGGTATCTGTATAAACATGGAAATATCTACACCACGATCTGTATAAACATGGAAATATTTACACCGCTATGTGTATAAACATGGAAATATCTGCACCGCTATCTCTATAAACATGGAAATATCTACAAAGCCATCTGTATAAACATGGAAATACCTACACAGTCATGTGTAGGAACATGGAAAAATCTACACTGCCATTTGTATAAACATGGAAATATCTACAGAGCCCTGTGAATAAATATGGAAATATCTGCATAGGCATCTGTATAAACATGGAAATATCTGCACCGCTATCTGTATAAACATGGAAATACCTACAACGCTGTCTCTATAAACATGGAAATATGTACACCGCTATGTGTATAAACATGGAAATATCTCCACTGCTGTCTGTATAAACATGGAAATATCTACACTGTGATCTGTATAAACATGGAAATATCTACACCGCTATCTGTATAAACATGGAAATATCTACACCGCCTTCTACATATCCATGGAAATATCTGCGCCGCCTTCTGTATAAACATGGAAATATCTACACGGTCATCTGTGTATAGATGGAAATATCAACACCGCCATCTGTACAAACATGGAAATATCTGCACCGCTATCTGCATAAACATGGAAATATCTACACCGCGGTCTGTATAAACATGGAAATAGCTAAACCGCTAACTGTATAAACATGGAAATATCTACACTGCTATCTCTATAAACATGAAAATATCTACAATGCCATCTGTAAAAACATGGAAATACCTATACAGTCATCTGTATAAACATGGAAATATCTACACCACCATCTGTATAAACATGGAAATATCTACAATGTCATCTGTATACACATGGAAGTACCTACACGGCAATCTGTGTATAGATGGAAACCTCAACACCGCCATCTGTACAAACATGGAAATATCTACACCGCTATCTGCATAAACATGGAAATATCTACACTGCGGTCTGTATAAACATGGAAATTTCTACAACAGTATCTGTATAAACATGGAAATATCTACACCACGATCTGTATAAACATGGAAATATTTACACCGCTATTTGTATAAACATGGAAATATCTACACCGCTATCTCTATAAACATGGAAATATCTACAAAGCCATCTGTATAAACATGGAAATACCTACACAGTCATGTGTAGGAACATGGAAAAATCTACACTGCCATCTGTATAAACATGGAAATATCTACAGAGCCCTCTGTATAAATATGGAAATATCTGCATAGGCATCTGTATAAACATGGAAATATCTGCACCGCTATCTGTATAAACATGGAAATACCTACACCGCTGTCTCTATAAACATGGAAATATGTACACCGCTATGTGTATAAACATGGAAATATCTCCACTGCTGTCTGTATAAACATGGAAATATCTACACCGCTATCTCTATAAACATGGAAATATGTACACCGCTATCTGTATAAACATGGAAATATCTACACAGCTATCTATATAAACATGGAAATACCTACACCGTCATCTGTATAAACATGGAAATACCTACAAAGTCGTCTGTTTAAACATGGAAATATCTACACAGCCGTCTGTATAAACATGGAAATATCTACACAGCCATCTGTATAAACATGGAAATATCTACACAGCCATCTGTATATACAATGAAATATCTACACCGCTATCTGTATAAACATGGAAATATCTACACCGCCTTCTACATATCCATGGAAATATCTGCGCCGCCTCCTGTATAAACATGGAAATATCTACACGGTCATCTGTGTAAAGATGGAAATATCAACACCGCCATCTGTACAAACATGGAAATATCTGCACCGCTATCTGTATAAACATGGAAATATCTACACCGCGGTCTGTATAAACATGGAAATAGCTAAACCGCTATCTGTATAAACATGGAAATATCTACACTGCTATCTCTATAAACCTGGAAATATCTACACCGTGATCTGTGTAAACATGGAAATATTTACACTGCTATCTGTATAAACATGGAAATATCTACACCGTTATCTGTATAAATATGGAAATATCTACACCGCCATCTCTATAAACATGGAAATATCTACACCGCCATCTGTGTAAACATGGAAATATCTACACTGCTATCTCTATAAACATGGAAATATCTACAATGCCATCTGTAAAAACATGGCATTACCTATACAGTCATCTGTATAAACATGTAAATATCTACACCACCATCTGTATAAACATGGAAATATCTACAATGTCATCTGCATACACATGGAAATACCTACACGGCAATCTGTGTATAGATGGAAACATCAAAACCGCCATCTGTACAAACATGGAAATATCTACACCGCTATCTGTATAAACATGGAAATATCTACACTGCGGTCTGTATAAACTTGGAAATTTCTACACCGGTATCTGTATAAACATGGAAATATCTACACCAAGATCTGTATAAACATGGAAATATTTACACCGCTATCTGTATAAACATGGAAATATCTACACCGCTATCTCTATAAACATGGAAGTATCTACAAATCCATCTGTATAAACATGGAAATACCTACACAGTCATGTGTAGGAACATGGAAAAACCTACACTGCCATCTGTATAAACATGGAAATATCTACAGAGCCCTCTTTATAAATATGGAAATATCTGCATAGGCATCTGTATAAACATGGAAATATCTGCACAGCTATCTGTAGAAACATGGAAATACCTACACCGCTGTCTCTATAATCATGGAAATATGTACACCGCTATGTGTATAAACATGGAAATACCTACACCGCTGTCTCTATAAACATGGAAATATGTACACCGCTATGTGTATAAACATGGAAATATCTCCACTGTTGTCTGTATAAACATGGAAATACCTACACCGCAATCTCTATAAACATGGAAATATCTACACCGCTATCTGTATAAACATGGAAATATCTACACCGCCTTCTACATATCCATGGAAATATCTGCGCCACCTTCTCTATAAACATGGAAATATCTACACACCTATCTCTATAAACATGGAAATACCTACACCGCCATCTGTATAAACATGGAAATACCTACAAAGTCATCTGTATAAACATGGAAATATCTACACAGCCATCTGTATAAACATGGAAATATCTACACAGCCATCTGTATATACATGGAAATAACGACACCGCTATCTGTATAAACATGGAAATATCTACACCGCCTTCTACATATCCATGGAAATATCTGCGCCGCCTTCTTTATAAACATGGAAATATCTTCACGGTCATCTGTGTAAAGATGGAAATATCAACACCGCCATCTGTACAAACATGGAAATATCTGCACCGCTATCTGTATAAACATGGAAATATCTACACCGCGGTCTGTATAAACATGGAAATAGCTAAACCGCTATCTGTATAAACATGGAAATATCTACACTGCAATCTCTATAAACCTGGAAATATCTACACCGTGATCTGTGTAAACATGGAAATATTTACAATGCTATCTGTATAAACATGGAAATATCTACACCGTTATCTGTATAAATATGGAAATATCTACACCGCTATCTCTATAAACATGGAAATATCCACACCGCCATCTGTGTAAACATGGAAATATCTACACTGCTATCTCTATAAACATGGAAATATCTACAATGCCATCTGTAAAAACATGGCATTACCTATACAGTCATCTGTATAAACATGGAAATATCTACACCACCATCTGTATAAACATGGAAATATCTACAATGCCATCTGTATACACATGGAAATACCTACACGGCAATCTGTGTATAGATGGAAACATCAACACCGCCATATGTACAAACATGGAAATATCTACACAGCCATCTGTATATACATGGAGATATCTAAACTGCGGTCTTTATAAACATGGAAATTTCTACACCGGTATCTGTATAAACATGGAAATATCTACACCACGATCTGTAGAAACATGGAAATATTTACACCGCTATGTGTATAAACATGGAAATATCTGCACCGCTATCTCTATAAACATGGAAATATCTACAAAGCCATCTGTATAAACATGGAAATACCTACACAGTCATGTGTAGGAACATGGAAAAATCTACACTGCCATCTGTATAAACATGGAAATATCTACAGAGCCCTCTGTATAAATATGGAAATATCTGCATAGGCATCTGTATAAACATGGAAATATCTGCACCGCTATCTGTATAAACATGGAAATACCTACACCGCTGTCTCTATAAACATGGAAATATGTACACCGCTATGTGTATAAACATGGAAATATCTCCACTGCTGTCTGTATAAACATGGAAATATCTACACCGCTATCTCTATAAACATGGAAATATGTACACCGCTATCTGTATAAACATGGAAATATCTACACAGCTATCTATATAAACATGGAAATACCTACACCGTCATCTGTATAAACATGGAAATACCTACAAAGTCGTCTGTTTAAACATGGAAATATCTACACAGCCGTCTGTATAAACATGGAAATAACTACACAGCCATCTGTATAAACATGGAAATATCTACACAGCCATCTGTATATACAATGAAATATCTACACCGCTATCTGTATAAACATGGAAATATCTACACCGCCTTCTACATATCCATGGAAATATCTGCGCTGCCTCCTGTATAAACATGGAAATATCTACACGGTCATCTGTGTAAAGATGGAAATATCAACACCGCCATCTGTACAAACATGGAAATATCTGCACCGCTATCTGTATAAACATGGAAATATCTACACCGCAGTCTGTATAAACATGGAAATAGCTAAACCGCTATCTGTATAAACATGGAAATATCTACACTGCTATCTCTATAAACCTGGAAATACCTACACCGTGATCTGTGTAAACATGGAAATATTTACACTGCTATCTGTATAAACATGGAAATATCTACACCGTTATCTGTATAAATATGGAAATATCTACACCGCCATCTCTATAAACATGGAAATATCTACACCGCCATCTGTGTAAACATGGAAATATCTACACTGCTATCTCTATAAACATGGAAATATCTACAATGCCATCTGTAAAAACATGGCATTACCTATACAGTCATCTGTATAAACATGGAAATATCTACACCACCATCTGTATAAACATGGAAATATCTACAATGTCATCTGCATACACATGGAAATACCTACACGGCAATCTGTGTATAGATGGAAACATCAAAACCGCCATCTGTACAAACATGGAAATATCTACACCGCTATCTGTATAAACATGGAAATATCTACACTGCGGTCTGTATAAACTTGGAAATTTCTACACCGGTATCTGTATAAACATGGAAATATCTACACCAAGATCTGTATAAACATGGAAATATTTACACCGCTATCTGTATAAACATGGAAATATCTACACCGCTATCTCTATAAACATGGAAGTATCTACAAATCCATCTGTATAAACATGGAAATACCTACACAGTCATGTGTAGGAACATGGAAAAACCTACACTGCCATCTGTATAAACATGGAAATATCTACAGAGCCCTCTTTATAAATATGGAAATAACTGCATAGGCATCTGTATAAACATGGAAATATCTGCACAGCTATCTGTAGAAACATGGAAATACCTACACCGCTGTCTCTATAAACATGGAAATATGTACACCGCTATGTGTATAAACATGGAAATACCTACACCGCTGTCTCTATAAACATGGAAATATGTACACCGCTATGTGTATAAACATGGAAATATCTCCACTGTTGTCTGTATAAACATGGAAATACCTACACCGCAATCTCTATAAACATGGAAATATCTACACCGCTATCTGTATAAACATGGAAATATCTACACCGCCTTCTACATATCCATGGAAATAACTGCGCCACCTTCTCTATAAACATGGAAATATCTACACACCTATCTCTATAAACATGGAAATACCTACACCGCCATCTGTATAAACATGGAAATACCTACAAAGTCATCTGTATAAACATGGAAATATCTACACAGCCATCTGTATAAACATGGAAATATCTACACAGCCATCTGTATATACATGGAAATAACGACACCGCTATCTGTATAAACATGGAAATATCTACACCGCCTTCTACATATCCATGGAAATATCTGCGCCGCCTTCTTTATAAACATGGAAATATCTTCACGGTCATCTGTGTAAAGATGGAAATATCAACACCGCCATCTGTACAAACATGGAAATATCTGCACCGCTATCTGTATAAACATGGAAATATCTACACCGCGGTCTGTATAAACATGGAAATAGCTAAACCGCTATCTGTATAAACATGGAAATATCTACACTGCAATCTCAATAAACCTGGAAATATCTACACCGTGATCTGTGTAAACATGGAAATATTTACAATGCTATCTGTATAAACATGGAAATATCTACACCGTTATCTGTATAAATATGGAAATATCTACACCGCTATCTCTATAAACATGGAAATATCCACACCGCCATCTGTGTAAACATGGAAATATCTACACTGCTATCTCTATAAACATGGAAATATCTACAATGCCATCTGTAAAAACATGGCATTACCTATACAGTCATCTGTATAAACATGGAAATATCTACACCACCATCTGTATAAACATGGAAATATCTACAATGCCATCTGTATACACATGGAAATACCTACATGGCAATCTGTGTATAGATGGAAACATCAACACCGCCATCTGTACAAACATGGAAATATCTACACCGCTATCTGTATAAACATGGAGATATCTACACCACGATCTCTATAAACATGGAAATATTTACGCCGCTATCTGTATAAACATGGAAATATCTACACCACGATCTGTATAAACATGGAAATATTTACACCGCTATGTGTATAAACATGGAAATATCTACACCGCTATCTCTATAAACATCGAAATATCTACAAAGCCATCTGTATAAACATGGAAATACCTACACAGTCATGTGTAGGAACATGCAAAAATCTACACTGCCATTTGTATAAACATGGAAATATCTTCAGAGCCCTCTGTATAAATATGGAAATATCTGCATAGGCATCAGTATAAACATGGAAATATCTGCACCGCTATCTGTATAAACATGGAAATACCTACACCGCTGTCTCTATAAACATGGAAATATGTACACCGCTATGTGTATAAACATGGAAATATCTCCACTGCTGTCTGTATAAACATGGAAATATCTACACCGTGATCTGTATAAACATGGAAATATCTACACCGCTATCTGTATAAACATGGAAATATCTACACCGCCTTCTACATATCCATGGAAATATCTGCGCCGCCTTCTGTATAAACATGGAAATATCTACACGGTCATCTGTGTAGAGATGGAAATATCAACACCGCCATCTGTACAAACATGGAAATATCTGCACCGCTATCTGCATAAACATGGAAATATCTACACCGCGGTCTGTATAAACATGGAAATAGCTAAACCGCTATCTGTATAAACATGGAAATATCTACACTGCTATCTGTATAAACATGGAAATATCTACAATGCCATCTGTAAAAACATGGAAATACCTATACAGACATCTGTATAAACTTGGAAATATCTACACCACCATCTGTATGAACATGGAAATATGAACAATGTCATCTGTATACACATGGAAGTACATACACGGCAATCTGTGTATAGATGGAAACATCAACACCGCCATCTGTACAAACATGGAAATATGTACACCGCTATCTGTATAAACATGGAAATATCTACACTGCGGTCTGTATAAACATGGAAATTTCTACAACACTAACTGTATAAACATGGAAATATCTACACCACGATCTGTATAAACATGGAAATATTTACACCGCTATTTGTATAAACATGGAAATATCTACACCGCTCTCTCTATAAACATGGAAATATCTACAAAGGCTTCTGTATAAACATGGAAATACCTACACAGTCATGTGTAGGAACATGGAAATGTCTACACTGCCATCTGTGTAAACATGGAAATATCTACAGAGCCCTCTGTATAAATATGGAAATATCTGCATAGGCATCTGTATAAACATGGAGATATCTGCAACGCTATCTGTATAAACATGGAAATAGCTACACCGCTGTCTCTATAAACATGGAAATATATACAACGCTATGAGTATAAACATGGAAATATCTCCACTGCTGTCTGTATAAACATGGAAATATCTACACCGTGATCTGTATAAACATGGAAATATCTACACCGCTATCTGTGTAAACATGGAAATATCTACATGGCTATCTCTATAAACATGGAAATACCTACACCGCCATCTGTATAAACATGGAAATACCTACAAAGTCATCTGTATAAACATGGAAATATCTACACAGCCATCTGTATAAACATGGAAATATCTACACAGCCGTCTGTATATACATGGAAGTAACTACACCGCTATCTGTATAAACATGGAAATATCTACACCGCCTTCTACATATCCATGGAAATATCTGCACCGCCTTCTGTATAAACATGGAAATATCTTCACGGTCATCTGTGTAAAGATGGAAATATCAACACCGCCATCTGTACAAACATGGAAATATCTGCACCGCTATCTGTATAAACATGGAAATATCTACACCGCGGTCTGTATAAACATGGAAATAGCTAAACCGCTATCTGTATAAACATGGAAATATCTACGCTGCTATCTCTATAAACCTGGAAATATCTACACCGTGATCTGTATAAACATGGAAATATTTACACTGCTATCTGTATAAACATGGAAATATCTACACCGTTATCTGTATAAATATGGAAATATCTACACCGCTATCTCTATAAACATGGAAATATCTACACCGCCATCTGTATAAAGGTGGAAATATCTACACTGCTATCTCTATAAACATGGAAATATCTACAATGCCATCTGTAAAAACATGGAAATACCTATACAGTCATCTGTATAAACATGGAAATATCTACACCACCATCTGTATAAACATGGAAATATCTACAATGCCATCTGTATACACATGGAAATACCTACACGGCAATCTGTGTATAGATGGAAACATCAACACCGCCATCTGTACAAACATGGAAATATCTACACCGCTATCTGTATATACATGGAGATATCTAAACTGCGGTCTTTATAAACATGGAAATTTCTACACCGGTATCTGTATAAACATGGAAATATCTACACCACGATCTGTATAAACACGGAAATATTTACACCGCTATGTGTATAAACATGGAAATATCTACACCGCTATCTCTATAAACATGGAAATATCTACAAAGCCATCTGTATAAACATGGAAATACCTACACAGTCATGTGTAGGAACATGGAAAAATCTTCACTGCCATTTGTATAAACATGGAAATATCTACAGAGCCCTGTGTATAAATATGGAAATATCTGCATAGGCATCTGTATAAACATGGAAATATCTGCACCGCTATCTGTATAAACATGGAAATACCTACACCGCTGTCTCTATAAACATGGAAATATGTACACCGCTATGTGTATAAACATGGAAATATCTCCACTGCTGTCTGCATAAACATGGAAATATCTACACCGCTATCTGTATAAACATGGAAATACCTACACCGCCTTCTACATATCCATGGAAATATCTGCGCCGCCTTCTGTATAAACTTGGAAATATCTACACGGTCATCTGTGTATAGATGGAAATATCAACACCGCCATCTGTACAAACATGGAAATATCTGCACCGCTATCTGCATAAACATGGAAATATCTACACCGCGGTCTGTATAAACATGGAAATAGCTAAACCGCTATCTGTATAAACATGGAAATATCTACACTGCTATCTCTATAAACATGGAAATATCTACAATGCCATCTGTAAAAATATGGAAATACCTATACAGTCATCTGTATAAACATGGAAATATCTACACCACCATCTGTATAAACATGGAAATATCTACAATGTCATCTGTATACACATGGAATTACCTACACGGCAATCTGTGTATAGATGGAAACATCAACACCGCCATCTGTACAAACATGGAAATATCTACACCGCTATCTGTGTAAACATGGAAATATCTACACTGCGGTCTGTATAAACATGGAAATTTCTACAACAGTATCTGTATAAACATGGAAATATCTACACCACGATCTGTATAAACATGGAAATATTTACACCGCTATCTGTATAAACATGGAAATATCTACACCGCTATCTCTATAAACATGGAAGTATCTACAAATCCATCTGTATAAACATGGAAATACCTACACAGTCATGTGTAGGAACATGTAAAAATCTACACTGCCATCTGTGTAAACATGGAAATATCTACAGAGCCCTTTGTATAAATATGGAATTATCTGCAAAGGCATCTGTATAAACATGGAAATATCTGCACCGCTATCTGTAGAAACATGGAAATACCTACACCGCTGTCTCTATAAACATGGAAATATGTACACCGCTATGTGTATAAACATGGAAATATCTCCACTGCTGTCTGTATAAACATGGAAATATCTACACTGCGATCTCTATAAACATGGAAATATCTACATCGCCATCTGTATAAACATGGAAATACCTACAAAGTCATCTGTATAAACATGGAAATATCTACACAGCCATCTGTATAAACATGGAAATACCTACACAGCCATCTGCATATACATGGAAATAACTACACCGCTATCTGTATAAACATGGAAATATCTACACCGACTTCTACATATCCATGGAAATATCTGCGCCGCCTTCTGTATAAACATGGAAATATCTTCACGGTCATCTGTGTAAAGATGGAAATATCAACACCGCCATCTGTACAAACATGGAAATATGTGCACCGCTATCTGTATAAACATGGAAATATCTACACCGCGGTCTGTATGAACATGGAAATAGCTAAACCGCTATCTGTATAAACATGGAAATATCTACACTGCTATCTCTATAAACCTGGAAATATCTACATCGTGATCTGTATAAACATGGAAATATTTACACTGCTATCTGTATAAACATGGAAATATCTACACCGTTATCTGTATAAATATGGAAATATCTACACCGCTATCTCTATAAACATGGAAATATCTACACCGCCATCTGTATAAACATGGAAATATCTACACTGCTATCTCTATCAACATGGAAATATCTACAATGCCATCTGTAAAAACATGGAAATACCTATACAGTCATCTGTATAAACATGGAAATATCTACACCACCATGTGTATAAACATGGAAATATCTACAATGCCATCTGTATACACATGGAAATACCTACACGGCAATCTGTGTATAGATGGAAACATCAACACCGCCATCTGTACAAACATGGAAATATCTACACCGCTATCTGTATATACATGGAGATATCTAAACTGCGGTCTGTATAAACATGGAAATTTCTACACCGGTATCTGTATAAACATGGAAATATCTACACCACGATCTGTATAAACATAGAAATATTTACACCGCTATGTGTATAAACATGGAAATATCTACACCGCTATCTCTATAAACATGGAAATATCTACAAAGCCATCTGTATAAACATGGAAATACCTACACAGTCATGTGTAGGAACATGGAAAAATCTACACTGCCATTTGTATAAACATGGAAATATCTACAGAGCCCTCTGTATAAATATGGAAATATCTGCAGAGTCATCTGTAGAAACATGGAAATATCTGCACCGCTATCTGTATAAACATGGAAATACCTACACCGCTGTCTCTATAAACATGGAAATATGTACACCGCTATGTGTATAAACATGGAAATATCTCCACTGCTGTCTGTATAAACATGGAAATATCTACACTGCGATCTGTATAAACATGGAAATATCTACACTGCTATCTGTATAAACATGGAAATATCTACACCGCCTTCTATATATCCATGGAAATATCTGTGCCGCCTTCTGTATAAACATGGAAATATCTACACGGTCATCTGTGTATAGATGGAAATATCAACACCGCCATCTGTACAAACATGGAAATATCTGCACCGCTATCTGTATAAACATGGAAATATCTACACCGCGGTCTGTATAAACATTTAAATAGCTAAACCGCTATCTGTATAAACATGGAAATATCTGCTCTGCTATCTCTGTAAACATGGAAATATCTACACCGTTTTCTGTATAAATATGGAAATATCTACACCGCTATCTCTATAAACATGGAAATATCTGCACCGCTATCTGTATAAAGATGGAAATACCTACACCGCTGTCTCTATAAACATGGAAATATGTACACCGCTATGTGTATAAACATGGAAATATCTACACCGCCTTCTACATATCCATGGAAATATCTGCACCGCCTTCTGTATAAACATGGAAATATCTTCACGGTCATCTGTGTAAAGATGGAAATATCAACACCGCCATCTGTACAAACATGGAAATATCTGCACCGCTATCTGTATAAACATGGAAATATGTACACCGCGGTCTGTATAAACATGGAAATAGCTAAACCGCTATCTGTATAAACATGGAAATATCTACGCTGCTATCTCTATAAACCTGGAAATATCTACACCGTGATCTGTATAAACATGGAAATATTTACACTGCTATCTGTATAAACATGGAAATATCTACACCGTTATCTGTATAAATATGGAAATATCTACACCGCTATCTCTATAAACATGGAAATATCTACACCGCCATCTGTATAAACGTAGAAATATCTACACTGCTATCTCTATAAACATGGAAATATCTACAATGCCATCTGTAAAAACATGGAAATACCTATACAGTCATCTGTATAAACATGGAAATATCTACACCACCATCTGTATAAACATGGAAATATCTACAATGCCATCTGTATACACATGGAAATACCTACACGGCAATCTGTGTATAGATGGAAACATCAACACCGCCATCTGTACAAACATGGAAATATCTACACCGCTATCTGTATATACATGGAAATATCTAAACTGCGGTCTTTATAAACATGGAAATTTCTACACCGGTATCCGTATAAACATGGAAATATCTACACCACGATCTGTATAAACACGGAAATATTTACACCGCTATGTGTATAAACATGGAAATATCTACACCGCTATCTCTATAAACATGGAAATATCTACAAAGCCATCTGTATAAACATGGAAATACCTACACAGTCATGTGTAGGAACATGGAAAAATCTTCACTTCCATTTGTATAAACATGGAAATATCTACAGAGCCCTGTGTATAAATATGGAAATATCTGCATAGGCATCTGTATAAACATGGAAATATCTGCACCGCTATCTGTATAAACATGGAAATACCTACACAGCTGTCTCTATAAACATGGAAATATGTACACCGCTATGTGTATAAACATGGAAATATCTCCACTGCTGTCTGCATAAACATGGAAATATCTACACCGCTATCTGTATAAACATGGAAATACCTACACCGCCTTCTACATATACATGGAAATATCTGCGCCGCCTTCTGTATAAACTAGGAAATATCTACACGGTCATCTGTGTATAGATGGAAATATCAACACCGCCATCTGTACAAACATGGAAATATCTGCACCGCTATCTGCATAAACATGGAAATATCTACACCGCGGTCTGTATAAACATGGAAATAGCTAAACCGCTATCTGTATAAACATGGAAATATCTACACTGCTATCTCTATAAACATGGAAATATCTACAATGCCATCTGTAAAAATATGGAAATACCTATACAGTCATCTGTATAAACATGGAAATATCTACACCACCATCTGTATAAACATGGAAATATCTACAATGTCATCTGTATACACATGGAATTACCTACACGGCAATCTGTGTATAGATGGAAACATCAACACCGCCATCTGTACAAACATGGAAATATCTACACCGCTATCTGTGTAAACATGGAAATATCTACACTGCGGTCTGTATAAACATGGAAATTTCTACAACAGTATCTGTATAAACATGGAAATATCTACACCACGATCTGTATAAACATGGAAATATTTACACCGCTATCTGTATAAACATGGAAATATCTACACCGCTATCTCTATAAACATGGAAGTATCTACAAATCCATCTGTATAAACATGGAAATACCTACACAGTCATGTGTAGGAACATGTAAAAATCTACACTGCCATCTGTGTAAACATGGAAATATCTACAGAGCCCTTTGTATAAATATGGAATTATCTGCAAAGGCATCTGTATAAACATGGAAATATCTGCACCGCTATCTGTAGAAACATGGAAATACCTACACCGCTGTCTCTATAAACATGGAAATATGTACACCGCTATGTGTATAAACATGGAAATATCTCCACTGCTGTCTGTATAAACATGGAAATATCTCCACCACGATCTCTATAAACATGGAAATATCTACACCGCTATCTCTATAAACATGGAAATATGTACACCGCTATGTGTATAAACATGGAAATATCTCCACTGCTGTCTGCATAAACATGGAAATATCTACACTGCGATCTGTATAAACATGGAAATATCTACAAAGCTATCTCTATAAACATGGAAATACCTACACCGCCATCTGTATAAACATGGAAATACCTACAAAGTCATCTGTATAAACATGGAAATATCTACACAGCCATCTGTATAAACATGGAAATATCTACACAGCCATCTGTATATACATGGAAATATCTACACCGCTATCTGTATAAACATGGAAATATCTACACGGCCTTCTACATATCCATGGAAATATCTGCACCGCCTTCTGTATAAACATGGAAATATCTACACGGTCATCTGTGTATAGATGGAAATATCAACACCGCCATCTGTACAAACATGGAAATATCTGCACCGCTATCTGTATAAACATGGAAATATTTTCAAAGCGGTCTATATAAACATGGAAATATCTACACCGTGATCTGTATAAACAAGGAAATATTTACACTGTTATCTGTATAAACATGGAAATATCTACACCGATATCTGTGTAAATATGGAAATATCTACACCGTTATCTCTATAAACATGGAAATATCTACAATGCCATCTGTAAAAACATGGAAATACCTATACAATCATCTGTATAAACATGGAAATATCTACACCACGGTCTGTATAAACATGGAAATATCTACAATGCCATCTGAATACACATGGAAATACCTACACGGCAATCTGTACATAGATGGAAACATCAACACCGCCATCTGTACAAACATGGAAATATCTACACCGCTATCTGTATAAACATGGAAATATCTACACCACGATCTGTATAAACATGGAAATATTTACACCGATATGTATATAAACATGGAAATATCTACACCGCTATCTCTATAAAAATGGAATTATCTACAAAGCCATCTGTATAAACATGGAAATAACTACACAGTCATGTGTAGGAACATGGAAAAATCTACACTTCCATTTGTATAAACATGGAAATATCTACAGAGCCCTCTCTATAAATATGGAAATATCTGCATAGGCATCTGTATAAACATGGAAATATCTGCACCGCTATCTGTATAAACATGGAAATACCTACACCGCTGTCTCTATAAACATGGAAATATGTACACCGTTATCTGTATAAACATGGAAATATCTACACAGCTATCTCTATAAACATGGAAATAGCTACAGCGCCATCTGTATAAACATGGAAATACCTACAAAGTCATCTGTATAAACATGGAAATATCTACACAGCCATCTGTATAAACATGGAAATATCTACACAGCCATCTGTATATACATGGAAATATCTACACCGCTATCTGTATAAACATGGAAATATCTACCCCGCCTTCTACATATCCATGGAAATATCTGCGCCGCCTTCTGTATAAACATGGAAATATCTTCACGGTCATCTGTGTAAAGATGGAAATATCAACACCGCCATCTGTACAAACATGGAAATATCTACACCACTATCTGTAAACATGGAAATATCTACACCGCGGTCTGTATAAACATGGAAATAGCTAAACCGCTATCTGTGTAAACATTGAAATATCTACACCGCTATCTCTATAAACCTGGAAATATCTACACAGTGATCTGTATAAACATGGAAATATTTACACTGCTCTCTGTATAAACATGGAAATATCTACACCGTTATCTGTATAAACATGGAAATATCTACACCGCCATCTGTATAAACATGGAAATATCTACACTGCTATCTCTATAAACATGGAAATATCTACAATGCCATCTGTAAAAATATGGAAATACCTATACAGTCATCTGTATAAACATGGAAGTATCTACACCACCATCTGTATAAACATGGAAATATCTACACAGCCATCTGTATATACATGGAAATATCTACACCGCTATCTGTATAAACATGGAAATATCTACACCGCCTTCTACATATCCATGGAAATATCTGCGCCGCCTTCTGTATAAACATGGAAATATGTACACGGTCATCTGTGTATAGATGGAAATATCAACGCCATCTGTAAAAACATGGAAATATCTACACCGCTATCTGTATAAACATGGAGATATCTACACTGCGGTGTGTATAAACATGGAAATTTCTACACCGGTATCTGTATAAACATGGAAATATCTACACCACGATCTGTATAAACATGGAAATATTTACACCGCTATCTGTATAAACATGGAAATATCTGCACCGCTATCTCTATAAACATGGAAATATCTACAAAGCCATCTGTTTAAACATGGAAATACCTACACAGTCATGTGTAGGAACATGGAAAAATCTACACTGCCATCTGTATAAACATGGAAATATCTACAGAGCCCTCTCTATAAATATGGAAATATCTGCATAGGCATCTGTATAAAAATGGTAATATCTGCACCGCTATCTGTATAAACATGGAAGTAACTACACCGCTGTCTCTATAAACATGGAAATATGTACAACGCTATGTGTATAAACATGGAAATATCTCCACTGCTGTCTGTATAAACATGGAAATATCTACACCGTGATCTGTATAAACATGGAAATAACTACACCGCTGTCTCTATAAACATGGAAATATGTACACCGCTATGTGTATAAACATGGAAATATCTCCACTGCTGTCTGCATAAACATGGAAATATCTACACCGCGATCTGTATAAACATGGAAATATCTACACCGCTATCTGTATAAACATGGAAATATCTACACAGCTATCTCTATAAACATGGAAATACCTACACCGCCATCTGTATAAACATGGAAATATCTACACAGCTATCTCTATAAACTTGGAAATACCTACACCGCCATCTGTATAAACATGGAAATACCTACAAAGTCATCTGTATAAACATGGAAATATCTACACAGCCAACTGTATAAACATGGAAATATCTACACAGCCATCTGTATATACGTGGAAATATCTACACCACTATCTGTATAAACATGGAAATATCTACACCGCCTTCTTCATATCCATGGAAATATCTGCGCAGCCTTCTGTATAAACATGGAAATATCTACACGGTCATCTGTGTATAGATGGACATATCAACACCGCCATCTGTACAAACATGGAATTATCTGCACCGCTATCTGTATAAACATGGAAATATCTACACCGCGGTCTGTATAAACATGGAAATAGCTAAACCGCTATCTGTATAAACATGGAAATATCTTCACTGCTATCTGTATAAACCTGGAAATATCTACAACGTGATCTGTATAAACATGGAAATATTTACACTGCTATCTGTATAAACATGGAAATATCTACACCGTTATCTGTATAAATATGGAAATATCTACACCGCTATCTCTATAAACATGGAAATATCTACACCGCTATCTGTATAAACATGGAAATATCTACACAGGTATCTCTATAAACATGGAAATACCTACACCGCCATCTGTATAAACATGGAAATAACTACAAAGTCGTCTGTATAAACTTGGAAATATCTACACAGCCATCTGTATGAACATGGAAATATCTACACAGCCATCTGTATATACATGGAAATATCTACACTGCTATCTGTATAAACCTGGAAATATCTACACCGTGATCTGTATAAACATGGAAATATTTACACTGCTATCTGTATAAACATGGAAATATCTACACCGTTATCTGTATAAATAAGGAAATATCTACACCGCTATCTCTATAAACATGGAAATATCTACATCGCCATCTGTATAAACATGGAAATATCTACACTGCTATCTCTATAAACATGGAAATATCTACAATGCCATCTGTAAAAACATGGAAATACCTATACAGTCATCTGTATAAACATGGAAATATCTACACCACCATCTGTAGAAACATGGAAATATCTACAATGCCATCTGTATACACATGGAAATACCTACACGGCAATCTGTGTATGGATGGAAACACCAACACCGCCATCTGTACAAACATGGAAATATCTACACCTCTATCTGTATAAACATGGAGATATCTACACTGCGGTCTGTATAAACATGGAAATTTCTACACCGGTATCTGTATAAACATGGAAATATCTACACCACGATCTGTATAAACATGGAAATATTTACACCGCTATCTGTATAAACATGGAAATATCTACACCGCTATCTCTATAAACATTGAAATATCTACAAAGCCATCTGTATAAACATGGAAATACCTACACAGTCATGTGTAGGAACATGGAAAAATCTACACTGCCATCTGTATAAACATGGAAATATGTACAGAGCCCTCTGTATAAATATGGAAATATCTTCATAGGCATCTGTATAAACATGGAAATATCTGCACCGCTATCTGTATAAACATGGACATACCTACACCGCTGTCTCTATAAATGTGGAAATATGTACACTGCTATTCGTATAAACATGGAAATATCTCCACTGCTGTCTGTATAAACATGGAAATATCTACACCGCGATCTGTATAAAAATGGAAATATCTACACCGCTATCTGTGTAAACATGGAAATATCTACAAAGCTATCTCTATAAACATGGAAATACCTACACCGCCATCTGTATAAACATGGAAATACCTACAAAGTCATCTGTATAAACATGGAAATATCTACACAGCCATCTGTATAAACATGGAAATATCTACACAGCCATCTGTATATACATGGAAATATCTACACCGCTATCTGTATAAACATGGAAATATCTACACGGCCTTCTACATATCCATGGAAATATCTGCACCGCCTTCTGTATAAACATGGAAATATCTACACGGTCATCTGTGTATAGATGGAAATATCAACACCGCCATCTGTACAAACATGGAAATATCTGCACCGCTATTTGTATAAACATGGAAATATTTTCAAAGCGGTCTATATAAACATGGAAATATCTACACCGTGATCTGTATAAACAAGGAAATATTTACACTGCTATCTGTATAAACATGGAAATATCTACACCGATATCTGTGTAAATATGGAAATATCTACACCGTTATCTCTATAAACATGGAAATATCTACAATGCCATCTGTAAAAACATGGAAATACCTACACAGTCATCTGTATAAACATGGAAATATCTACACCACGGTCTGTATAAACATGGAAATATCTACAATGCCATCTGAATACACATGGAAATACCTACACGGCAATCTGTACATAGATGGAAACATCAACACCGCCATCTGTACAAACATGGAAATATCTACACCGCTATCTGTATAAACATGGAAATATCTACACCACGATCTGTATAAACATGGAAATATTTACACCGATATATGTATAAACATGTAAATATCTACACCGCTATCTCTATAAAAATGGAATTATCTACAAAGCCATCTGTATAAACATGGAAATAACTACACAGTCATGTGTAGGAACATGGAAAAATCTACACTGCCATTTGTATAAACATGGAAATATCTACAGAGCCCTCTCTATAAATATGGAAATATCTGCATAGGCATCTGTATAAACATGGAAATATCTGCACCGCTATCTGTATAAACATGGAAATACCTACACCGCTGTCTCTATAAACATGGAAATATGTACACCGTTATCTGTATAAACATGGAAATATCTACACAGCTATCTCTATAAACATGGAAATAGCTACAGCGCCATCTGTATAAACATGGAAATACCTACAAAGTCATCTGTATAAACATGGAAATATCTACACAGCCATCTGTATAAACATGGAAATATCTACACAGCCATCTGTATATACATGGAAATATCTACACCGCTATCTGTATAAACATGGAAATATCTACACCGCCTTCTACATATCCATGGAAATATCTGCGCCGCCTTCTGTATAAACATGGAAATATCTTCACGGTCATCTGTTTAAAGATGGAAATATCAACACCGCCATGTGTACAAACATGGAAATATCTGCACCACTATCTGTATAAACATGGAAATATCTACACCGCGGTCTGTATAAACATGGAAATAGCTAAACCGCTATCTGTGTAAACATGGAAATATCTACACCGCTATCTCTATAAACCTGGAAATATCTACACAGAGATCTGTATAAACATGGAAATATTTACACTGCTATCTGTATAAACATGGAAATATCTACACCGTTATCTGTATAAACATGGAAATATCTACACCGCCATCTGTATAAACATGGAAATATCTACACTGCTATCTCTATAAACATGGAAATATCTACAATGCCATCTGTAAAAACATGGAAATACCTATACAGTCATCTGTATAAACATGGAAATATCTACACCACCATCTGTATAAACATGGAAATATCTACACAGCCATCTGTATATACATGGAAATATCTACACCGCTATCTATATAAACATGGAAATAGCTAAACCGCTATCTGTATAAACATGGAAATATCTACACCACGATCTGTATAAACATGGAAATATTTACACCGCTATCTGTATAAACATGGAAATATCTACACCGCTATCTCTATAAACATGGAAATATGTACAAAGCCATCTGTATAAACATGGAAATACCTACACAGTCATGTGTAGGAACATGGAAAAATCTACACTGCCATCTGTATAAACATGGAAATATCTACAGAGCCCTCTGTATAAATATGGAAATATCTGCATAGGCATCTGTATAAACATGGAAATATCTGCACCGCTATCTGTAGAAACGTGGAAATACCTACACCGCTGTCTCTATAAACAAGGAAATATGTACACCACTATGCGTATAAACATGGAAATATCTCCACTGCTGTCTGTATAAACATGGAAATATCTACACCGTGATCTGTATAAACATGGAAATATCTACACCGCTATCTGTATAAACATGGAAATATCTACACAGCAATTTCTATAAACATGGAAATACCTACACCGCCATCTGTACAAACATGGAAATATCTACACAGCCATCTGTATATACATGGAAATATCTACACCGCTATCTGTATAAACATGGAAATATCTACACGGCCTTCTACATATCCATGGAAATATCTGCGCCGCCTTCTGTATAAACATGGAAATATCTACACGGTCATCTGTGTATAGATGGAAATATCAACACCGCCATCTGTACAAACATTGAAATATCTGCACCGCTATCTGTATAAACATGGAAATATTTTCAAAGCGGTCTGTATAAACATGGAAATATCTACACCATGATCTGTATAAACAAGGAAATATTTACACTGCTATCTGTATAAACATGGAAATATCTACACAGATATCTGTATAAATATGGAAATATCTACACCGTTATCTCTATAAACATGGAAATATCTACAATGCCATATGTAAAAACATGGAAATACCTATACAGTCATCTGTATAAACATGGAAATATCTACACCACCATCTGTATAAACATGGAAATATCTTCAATGCCATCTGTATACACGTGGAAATACCTACACGGCAATCTGTGTATAGATGGAAACACCAACACCGCCATCTGTACAAACATGGAAATATCTACACCGCTATCTGTATAAACATGGAGATACCTACACTGCGGTCTGTATAAACATGGAAATTTCTACACCGGTATCTGTATAAACATGGAAATATCTACACCACGATCTGTATAAACATGGAAATATTTACACCGCTATCTGTATAAACATGGAAATATCTTCACCGCTATCTCTATAAACATGGAAATATCTACAAAGCCATCTGTATAAACATGGAATTACCTACACAGTCATGTGTAGGAACATGGAAAAATCTACACTGCCATCTGTATAAACATGGAAATATCTACAGACCCCTATGAATAAATATGGAAATATCTGCATAGGCATCTGTATAAACATGGAAATGTCTGCACCGCTATCTGTAGAAACATGGAAATACCTACACGGCTGTCTCTATAAACATGGAAATATGTACACCGCTATGCGTATAAACATGGAAATATCTCCACTGCTGTCTGTATAAACATGGAAATATCTACACCGCGATCTGTATAAACATGGAAATATCTACACCGCTATCTGTATAAACATGGAAATATCTACACAGCTATCTCTATAAACATGGAAATACCTACACCGCCATCTGTATAAACATGGAAATACCTACAAAGTCATCTGTATAAACATGGAAATATTTACAAAGCCATCTGTATAAACATGGAAGTATCTACACCGCTATCTGTATAAACATGGAAATATCTACACAGCTATCTCTATAAACATGGAAATACCTACACCGCCATCTGTATAAACATGGAAATACCTACAAAATCATCTGTATAAACATGGAAATATTTACAAAGCCATCTGTATAAACATGAAAATATCTGCACAGCCATCTGTATATACATGGAAATATCTACACCGCTATCTGTATAAACATGGAAATATCTACACGGCCTTCTACATATCCACGGAAATATCTGTGCCGCCTTCTGTATAAACATGGAAATATCTACACCGTTATCTGTATAAATATGGAAATATCTACACTGCTATCTCTATAAACATGGAAATATCTACAATGCCATCTGTAAAAACATGGAAATACCTATACAGTCATCTGTATAAACATGGAAATATCTACACCACAATCTGTATAAACAAGGAAATATCTACAATGCCATCTGTATACACATGGAAATACCTACACGGCAATCTGTGTATAGGTGGAAACACCAACACCGCCATCTGTACAAACATGGAAATATCTACACTGCTATCTGTATAAACATGGAGATATCTACACTGTGGTCTGTATAAACATGGAAATTTCTACACCGGTATCTGTATAAACATGGAAATATCTACACCGCTATCTCTATAAACATTGAAATATCTACAAAGCCATCTGTATAAACATGGAAATAACTACACAGTCATGTGTAGGAACATGGAAAAATCTACACTGCCATCTGTATAAACATGGAAATATCTACAGAGCCCTCTGTATAAATATGGAAATATCTGCATAGGCATCTGTATAAACATGGAAATATCTGCACCGCTATCTGTAGAAACATGGAAATACCTACACCGCTGTCTCTATAAACATGGAAATATGTACACCGCTATGCGTATAAACATGGAAATATCTCCACTGCTGTCTGTATAAACATGGAAATAACTACACCGCGATCTGTATAAACATGGAAATATCCACACCGCTATCTGTATAAACATGGAAATATCTACACAGCTATCTCTATAAACATGGAAATACCTACACCGCGGTCTGTATAAACATGGAAATAGCTAAACCGCTATCTGTATAAACATGGAAATATCTACACCGCTATCTGTATAAACCTGGAAATTTCTACACCGTGATCTGTATAAACATGGGAATATTTACACTGCTATCTGTATAAACATGGAAATATCTACACTCTTATCTGTATAAACATGGAAATATCTACAATGCCATCTGTATAAACATGGAAATATCTGCACCGCTATCTGTATAAACATGGAATTACCTACAACGCTGTCTCTATAAAGATGGAAATATGTACACCGCTATGTGTATAAACATGGAAATATCTCCACTGCTGTCTGTATAAACATGGAAATATCTACACCATGATCTGTATAAACATGGAAATATCTACGCCGCTATCTGTATAAACATGGAAATATCTAAACAGCTATCTCTATAAACATGGAAATAACTACACCGCCATCTGTATAAACATGGAAATACCTACAAAGTCATCTGTATAAACATGGAAATATCTACACAGCCATCTGTATAAACATGGAAATATCTACACAGCCATCTGTATATACATGGAAATATCTACACCGCTGTCTGTATAAACATGGAAATATCTACACCGCCTTCTACATATCCATGGAAATATCTGTGCGCCTTCTGTATAAACATGGAAATATCTACACGGTCATCTGTGTGTAGATGGAAATATCAACACCGCCATCTGTACAAACATGGAAATATCTGCACCGCTATCTGTATAAACATGGAAATATCTGCACCGCTATCTGTATAAACATGGAAATATCTACACCACAGTCTGTATATACCTGGAAATACCTACACCGCCATCTGTATAAACATGGAAATACCTACAAATTCATCTGTATAAACATGGAAATATCTACACAGCCATCTGTATATACATGGAAATATCTACACCGCTATCTGTATAAACATGGAAATATCTACACCGCCTTCTACATATCCATGGAAATATCTGCGCCGCCTTCTGTATAAACATGGAAATATCTACATGGTCATCTGTGTATAGATGGAAATATGAACACCGCTATCTGTACAAACATGGAAATATCTGCACCGCTATCTGTATAAACATGGATATATCTACACCGCGGTCTGTATAAACATGGAAATAGCTAAACCGCTATCTGTATAAACATGGAAATATCTACACTGCTATCTCTATAAACCTGGAGATACCTACACCGTGATCTGTATAAACATGGAAATATTTACACTGCTATCTCTATGAACATGGAAATATCTACAATGTTATCTGTATAAATATGGAAATATCTACACCGCTATCTCTATAAACATGGAAATATCTACAACGCCATCTGTATAAACATGGAAATATCTACACTGCTATCTCTATAAACATGGAAATATCTACAATGCCATCGGTAAAAACATGGAAATACCGATACAGTCATCTGCATAAACATGGAAATATCTACACCACCATCTGTATAAACATGGAAATATCTACAATGCCATCTGTATACACATGGAAATACCTACACGGCAATCTGTGCATAGATGGAACCATCAACACCGCCATCTGTACAAACATGGAAATATCTACACCGCTATCTGTATAAACACGGACATATCTACACTGCGGTCTGTATAAACATGGAAATTTCTGCACCGTTATCTGTATAAACATGGAAATATCTACACAACGGTCTGTATAAACATGGAAATATCTACACCGCTATCTCTATAAACATGGAAATAACTACAAAGCCATCTGTATAAACATGGAAATACCTACACAGTCATGTGTAGGAACATGGAAAAATCTACACTGCCATCTGTATAAACATGGAAATATCTACAGAGCCCTCTTTATAAATATGGAAATATCTGCATAGGCATCTGTATAAACATGGAAATATCTGCACCGCTATCTGTATAAACATGGAAATACCTACACCGCTGTCTCTATAAACATGGAAATATGTTCACCGCTATGTGTATAAACATGGAAATATCTCCACTGCTGTCTGTATAAACATGGAAATATCTACACCGCGATCTGTATAAACATGGAAATATCTACACCACTATCAGTATAAACATGGAAATATCTACACAGCTATCTCTATAAACATGGAAATAGCTACACCGCCATCAGTATAAACATGCAAATACCTACAAAGTCATCTGTATCAACATGGAAATATCTACACAGCCATCTGTATAAACATGGAAATATCTACACAGCCATCTGTATATACATGGAAATATCTACACCGCTATCTGTATAAACATGGAAATATCTACACCGCCTTCTACATATCCATGGAAATATCTGCGCCGCCTTCTGTATAAACATGGAAATACCTACACAGTCATCTGTGTAGAGATGGAAATATCAACACCGCCATCTGTACAAACACGGAAATATCTGCACCGCTATCTGTAAAAACATGGTAATATCTACACCACGGTCTGTATAAACATGGAAATAGCTAAACAGCTATCTGTATAAACATGGAAATAATTACACTGCTATGTCTATAAACCTGGAAATATCTACACCGTGATCTGTATAAACATGGAAATATTTACACTGCTATCTGTATAAACATGGAAATATCTACACAGTTATCTGTATAAATATGGAAATATCTACACCGCTATCTCTATAAACATGGAAATATCTACACCGCCATCTGAATAAACATGGAAATATCTACACTGCTATCTCTATAAACATGGAAATATCTTCAATGCCATCTGTAAAAACATGGAAATACCTATACAGTCATCTGTATAAACATGGAAATATCTACACCACCATCTGTATAAACATGGAAATAACTACAATGCCATCTGTATACACCTGGAAATACCTACACGGCAATCTGTGTATAGATGGAAACATCAACACCGCCATCTGTACAAACATGGAAATATCTATACTGCTATATGTATAAACATGGAGATATCTACACAGCGGTCTGTATAAACATGGAAATATCTACACTGCGGTCTGTATAAACATGGAAATTTCTACACCGGTATCTGTATAAACATGGAAATATCTACCCCACGATCTGTATAAACATGGAAATATTTACACCGCTATCTGTATAAACATGGAAATATCTACACCGCGGTCTGTATAAACATGGAAATAGCTAAACCGCTATCTGTATAACATGGAAATATCTACACTGCTATCTCTATAAACATGGAAATATCTACAATGCCATCTGTAAAAACAGGGAAATACCTATACAGTCATCTGTATAAACATGGAAATATCTACACCACCATCTGTATAAACATGGAAATATCTACAATGTCATCTGCATACACATGGAAATACCTACACGGCAATCTGTGTATAGATGGAAACATCAAAACCGCCATCTGTACAAACATGGAAATATCTACACCGCTATCTGTATAAACATGGAAATATCTACACTGCGGTCTGTATAAACATGGAAATTTCTACACCGGTATCTGTATAAACATGGAAATATCTACACCACGATCTGTATAAACATGGAAATATTTACACCGCTATCTGTATAAACATGGAAATATCTTCACCGCTATCTCTATAAACATGGAAGTATCTACAAATCCATCTGTATAAACATGGAAATACCTACACAGTCATGTGTAGGAACATGGAAAAATCCACAGTGCCATCTGTATAAACATTGAAATATCTACAGAGCCCTCTGTATAAATATGGAAATATCTGCATAGGCATCTGTATAAACATGGAAATATCTGCACCGCTATCTGTAGAAACATGGAAATACCTACACCGCTGTCTCTATAAACATGGAAATATGTTCACCGCTATGTGTATAAACATGGAAATATCTCCACTGCTGTCTGTATAAACATGGAAATACCTGCACCGCTATCTGTATAAACATGGAAATATCTACACCGCGGTCTGTATAAACATAGAAATAGCTAAACCGCTATCTTTATAAACATGGATATATCTACACCGCGGTCTGTATAAACATGGAAATAGCTAAACCGCTATCTGTATAAACATGGAAATATCTACACTGCTATCTCTATAAACCTGGAAATATCTACACCGTGATCTGTACAAACATGGAAATATTTACACTGCTATCTGTATAAACATGGAAATATCTACACCGTTATCTGTATAAATATGGAAATATCTACACCGCTATCTCTATAAACATGGAAATATCTACACCGCCATCTGTATAAACATGGAAATATCTACACAGCCATCTGTATATACATGGAAATAACTACACCGCTATCTGTATAAACATGGAAATATCTACACCGCCTTCTACATATCCATGGAAATATCTGCACCGCCTTCTGTATAAACATGGAAATATCTTCACGGTCATCTGTGTAAAGATGGAAATATCAACACCGCCATCTGTACAAACATGGAAATATCTGCACCGCTATCTGTATAAACATGGAAATATCTACAACGCGGTCAGTATAAACATGGAAATATCTAAACCACTATCTGTATAAACATGGAAATATCTACACTGCTATCTCTATAAACCTGGAAATATCTACACCGTGATCTGTATAAACATGGAAATATTTACACTGCTATCTGTAAAAACATGGAAATAGCTAAACCGCTATCTGTATAAACATGGATATATCTACACTGCTATCTCTATAAACATGGAAATATCTGCAATGCCATCTGTAAAAACATGGAAATACCTATACAGTCATCTGTATAAACATGGAAATATCTACACCACCATCTGTATAAACATGGAAAAATCTACAATGTCATCTGCATACACATGGAAATACCTACACGGCAATCTGTGTATAGATGGAAACATCAAAACCGCCATCTGTACAAACATGGAAATATCTACACCGCTATCTGTATAAACATGGAAATATCTACACTGCGGTTTGTATAAACTTGGAAATTTCTACACCGGTATCTGTATAAACATGGAAATATCTACACCACGATCTGTATAAACATGGAAATATTTACACCGCTATCTGTATAAACATGGAAATATCTACACCGCTATCTCTATAAACATGGAAGTATCTACAAATCCATCTGTATAAACATGGAAATACCTACACAGTCATGTGTAGGAACATGGAAAAACCAACACTGCCATCTGTATAAACATGGAAATATCTACAGAGCCCTCTGTATAAATATGGAAATATCTGCATAGGCATCTGTATAAACATGGAAATATCTGCACCGCAATCTGTATAAACATGGAAATACCTACACCGCTGTCTCTATAAACATGGAAATATGTACACCGCTATGTGTATAAACATTGAAATATCTCCACTGCTGTCTGTATAAACATGGAAATATCTACACCGCAATCTCTATAAACATGGAAATATCTACACCGCTATCTGTATAAACATGGAAATATCTACACAGCTATCTCTATAAACATGGAAATACCTACACCGCCATCTGTATAAACATGGAAATACCTACAAAGTCATCTGTATAAACATGGAAATATCTACACAGCCATCTGTATAAACATGGAAATATCTACACAGCCGTCTGTATATACATGGAAGTATCTACACCGCTATCTGTATAAACATGGAAATATCTACACCGCCTTCTACATATCCATGGAAATATCTGCACCGCCTTCTGTATAAACATGGAAATATCTTCACGGTCATCTGTGTAAAGATGGAAATATCAACACCGCCATCTGTACAAACATGGAAATATCTGCACCGCTATCTGTATAAACATGGAAATATCTACACCGTTATCTGTATAAATATGGAAATATCTACACCGCTATCTCTATAAACATGGAAATATCTACACCGCCATCTGTATAAACATGGAAATATCTACACTGCTATCTCTATAAACATGGAAATATCTACAATGCCATCTGTAAAAACATGGAAATACCTATACAGTCATCTGTATAAACATGGAAATATCTACACCACCATCTGTATAAACATGGAAATATCTACAATGCCATCTGTATACACATGGAAATACCTACACGGCAATCTGTGTATAGATGGAAACATCAACACCGCCATATGTACAAACATGGAAATATCTGCACCGCTATCTGTATAAACATGGAAATACCTACACCGCTGTCTCTATAAACATGGAAATATGTACACCGCTATGTGTATAAACATGGAAATATCTCCACTGCTGTCTGCATAAACATGGAAATATCTACACCGCTATCTGTATAAACATGGAAATACCTACACCGCCTTCTACATATCCATGGAAATATCTGCGCCGCCTTGTGTATAAACTTGGAAATATCTACACGGTCATCTGTGTATAGATGGAAATATCAACACCGCCATCTGTACAAACATGGAAATATCTGCACCGCTATCTGCATAAACATGGAAATATCTACACCGCGGTCTGTATAAACATGGAAATAGCTAAACCGCTATCTGTATAAACATGGAAATATCTACACTGCTATCTCTATAAACATGGAAATAACTACAATGCCATCTGTAAAAATATGGAAATACCTATACAGTCATCTGTATAAACATGGAAATATCTACACCACCATCTGTATAAACATGGAAATATCTACAATGTCATCTGTATACACATGGAAGTACCTACACGGCAATCTGTGTATAGATGGAAACATCAACACCGCCATCTGTACAAACATGGAAATATCTACACCGCTATCTGTATAAACATGGAAATATCTCCACTGCGGTCTGTATAAACATGGAAATTTCTACAACAGTATCTGTATAAACATGGAAATATCTACACCACGATCTGTATAAACATGGAAATATTTACACCGCTATTTGTATAAACATGGAAATATCTACACCGCTATCTCTATAAACATGGAAATATCTACAAAGCCATCTGTATAAACATGGAAATACCTACACAGTCATGTGTAGGAACATGGAAAAATCTACACTGCCATCTGTGTAAACATGGAAATATCTACAGAGCCCTCTGTATAAATATGGAAATATCTGCATAGGCATCTGTATAAACATGGAAATATCCGCACCGTTATCTGTATAAACATGGAAATAGCTACACCGCTGTCTCTATAAACATGGAAATATATACAACGCTATGAGTATAAACATGGAAATATCTCCACTGCTGTCTGTATAAACATGGAAATATCTACAGCGTGATCTGTATAAACATGGAAATATCTACACCGCTATGTGTATAAACATGGAAATATCTACACAGCTATGTCTATAAACATGGAAATACCTACACCGCCATCTGTATAAACATGGAAATACCTACAAAGTCATCTGTATAAACATGGAAATATCTCCACAGCCATCTGTATAAACATGGAAATATCTACACAGCCATCTGTATATACATGGAAATATCTACACCGCTATCTGTATAAACATGGAAATATCTACACCACCTTCTACATATCCATGGAAATATCTGCGCCGCCTTCTGTATAAACGTGGAAATATCTACACGGTCATCTGTGTATAGATGGAAAGATCAACACCGCCATCTTACAAACATGGAAATATCTGCACCGCTATCTGTATAAACATGGAAATATCTACACCGCGGTCTGTATAAACATGGAAATAGCTAAACCGCTATCTGTATAAACATGGAAATATCTACACTGCTATCTCTATAAACATGGAAATATCTACAATGCCATCTGTAAAAACATGGAAATACCTATACAGTCATCTGTATAAACATGGAAATATCTACACCACCATCTGTATGAACATGGAAATATCTACAATGTCATCTGCATACACATGGAAATACCTACACAGCAATCTGTGTATAGATGGAAACATCAAAACCGCCATCTGTACAAACATGGAAATATCTACACCGCTATCTGTATAAACATGGAAATATCTACACTGCGGTCTGTATAAACATTGAAATTTCTACACCGGTATCTTTATAAACATGGAAATATCTACACCACGATCTGTATAAACATGGAAATATTTACACCGCTATCTGTATAAACATGGAAATATCTACACCGCTATCTCTATGAACATGGAAGTATCTACAAATCCATCTGTATAAACATGGAAATACCTACACAGTCATGTGTAGGAACATGGAAAAACCTACACTGCCATCTGTATAAACATGGAAATATCTACAGAGCCCTCTGTATCAATATGGAAATATCTGCATAGGCATCTGTATAAACATGGAAATATCTGCACCGCTATCTGTAGAAACATGGAAATACCTACACCGCTGTCTCTATAAACATGGAAATATGTACACCGCTATGTGTATAAACATGGAAATATCTCCACTGCTGTCTGTATAAACATGGAAATATCTACACCGCGATCTCTATAAACATGGAAATATCTACATCGCCATCTGTATAAACATGGAAATACCTACAATGTCATCTGTATAAACATGGAAATATCTACACAGCCATCTGTATAAACATGGAAATACCTACACAGCCATCTGTATATACATGGAAATAACTACACCGCTATCTGTACAAACATGGAAATATCTACACCGCAATCTCTATAAACATGGAAATATCTACACCGCTATCTGTATAAACATGGAAATATCTACACAGCTATCTCTATAAACATGGAAATACCTACACCGCCATCTGTATAAACATGGAAATACCTACAAAGTCATCTGTATAAACATGGAAATATCTACACAGCCATCTGTATAAACATGGAAATATCTACACATCCGTCTGTATATACATGGAAGTATCTACACCGCTATCTGTATAAACATGGAAATATCTACACCGCCTTCTACATATCCATGGAAATATCTGCACCGCCTTCTGTATAAACATGGAAATATCTTCACGGTCATCTGTGTAAAGATGGAAATATCAACACCGCCATCTGTACAAACATGGAAATATCTGCACCGCTATCTGTATAAACATGGAAATATCTACACCGCGGTCTGTATAAACATGGAAATAGCTAAACCGCTATCTGTTTAAACATGGAAATATCTACACTGCTATCTCTATAAACCTGGAAATATCTACACCGTGATCTGTATAAACATGGAAATATTTACACTGCTATCTGTATAAACATGGAAATATCTACACCGTTATCTGTATAAATATGGAAATATCTACACCGCTATCTCTATAAACATGGAAATATCTACACCGCCATCTGTATAAACATGGAAATATCTACACTGCTATCTCTATAAACATGGAAATATCTACAATGCCATCTGTAAAAACATGGAAATACCTATACAGTCATCTGTATAAACATGGAAATATCTACACCACCATCTGTATAAACATGGAAATATCTACAATGCCATCTGCATACACATGGAAATACCTACACGGCAATCTGTGTATAGATGGAAACATCAACACCGCCATATGTACAAACATGGAAATATCTGCACCGCTATCTGTATAAACATGGAAATACCTACACCGCTGTCTCTATAAACATGGAAATATGTACACCGCTATGTGTATAAACATGGAAATATCTCCACTGCTGTCTGCATAAACATGGAAATATCTACACCTCTATCTGTATAAACATGGAAATACCTACACCGCCTTCTACATATCCATGGAAATATCTGCGCCGCCTTGTGTATAAACTTGGAAATATCTACACGGTCATCTGTGTATAGATGGAAATATCAACACCGCCATCTGTACAAACATGGAAATATCTGCACCGCTATCTGCATAAACATGGAAATATCTACACCGCGGTCTGTATAAACATGGAAATAGCTAAACCGCTATCTGTATAAACATGGAAATATCTACACTGCTATCTCTATAAACATGGAAATATCTACAATGCCATCTGTAAAAATATGGAAATACCTATACAGTCATCTGTATAAACATGGAAATATCTACACCACCATCTGTATAAACATGGAAATATCTACAATGTCATCTGTATACACATGGAAGTACCTACACGGCAATCTGTGTATAGATGGAAACATCAACACCGCCATCTGTACAAACATGGAAATATCTACACCGCTATCTGTATAAACATGGAAATATCTACACTGCGGTCTGTATAAACATGGAAATTTCTACAACAGTATCTGTATAAACATGGAAATATCTACACCACGATCTGTATAAACATGGAAATATTTACACCGCTATTTGTATAAACATGGAAATATCTACACCGCTATCTCTATAAACATGGAAATATCTACAAAGCCATCTGTATAAACATGGAAATACCTACACAGTCATGTGTAGGAACATGGAAAAATCTACACTGCCATCTGTGTAAACATGGAAATATCTACAGAGCCCTCTGTATAAATATGGAAATATCTGCATAGGCATCTGTATAAACATGGAAATATCCGCACCGCTATCTGTATAAACATGGAAATAGCTACACCGCTGTCTCTATAAACATGGAAATATATACAACGCTATGAGTATAAACATGGAAATATCTCCACTGCTGTCTGTATAAACATGGAAATATCTACAGCGTGATCTGTATAAACATGGAAATATCTACACCGCTATGTGTATAAACATGGAAATATCTACACAGCTATGTCTATAAACATGGAAATACCTACACCGCCATCTGTATAAACATGGAAATACCTACAAAGTCATCTGTATAAACATGGAAATATCTACACAGCCATCTGTATAAACATGGAAATATCTACACAGCCATCTGTATATACATGGAAATATCTACACCGCTATCTGTATAAACATGGAAATATCTACACCACCTTCTACATATCCATGGAAATATCTGCGCCGCCTTCTGTATAAACGTGGAAATATCTACACGGTCATCTGTGTATAGATGGAAAGATCAACACCGCCACCTTACAAACATGGAAATATCTGCACCGCTATCTGTATAAACATGGAAATATCTACACCGCGGTCTGTATAAACATGGAAATAGCTAAACCGCTATCTGTATAAACATGGAAATATCTACACTGCTATCTCTATAAACATGGAAATATCTACAATGCCATCTGTAAAAACATGGAAATACCTATACAGTCATCTGTATAAACATGGAAATATCTACACCACCATCTGTATGAACATGGAAATATCTACAATGTCATCTGCATACACATGGAAATACCTACACGGCAATCTGTGTATAGATGGAAACATCAAAACCGCCATCTGTATAAACATGGAAATATCTACACAGCCATCTGTATAAACATGGAAATATCTACACAGCCATCTGTATATACATGGAAATATCTACACCGCTATCTGTATAAACATGGAAGTATCTACACCGCGTTCTACATATCCATGGAAATATCTGCGCCGCCTTCTGTATAAACATGGAAATATCTTCACGGTCATCTGTGTAAAGATGGAAATATCAACACAGCCATCTGTATAAACATGGAAATACCTACACTGCTATCTCTATAAACCTGGAAATATCTACACCGTGATCTGTATAAACATGGAAATATTTACACCGCTATCTGTATAAACATGGAAATATCTACACAACGATCTGTATAAACATGGAAATATTTACACCGATATGTGTATAAACATGGAAATAACTACACCGCTATCTCTATAAACATGGAAATATCTACAAAGCCATCTGTATAAACATGGAAATAACTACACAGTCATGTGTAGGAACATGGAAAAATCTACACTGCCATTTGTATAAACATGGAAATATCTACAGAGCCCTCTCTATAAATATGGAAATATCTGCATAGGCATCTGTATAAACATGGAAATATCTGCACCGCTATCTGTATAAACATGGAAATACCTACACCGCTGTCTCTATAAACATGGAAATATGTACACCGCTATCTGTATAAACATGGAAATATCTACACAGCTATCTCTATAAACATGGAAATAGCTACAGGGCCATCTGTATAAACATGGAAATACCTACAAAGTCATCTGTATAAACATGTATATATCTACACAGCCATCTGTATAAACATGGAAATATCTACACAGCCATCTGTATATACATGGAAATATCTACACCGCTATCTGTATAAACATGGAAATATCTACACCGCCTTCTACATATCCATGGAAATATCTGCGCCGCCTTCTGTATAAACATGGAAATATCTTCACGGTCATCTGTGTAAAGATGGAAATATCAACACCACCATCTGTACAAACATGGAAATATCTGCACCACTATCTGTATAAACATGGAAATATCTACACAGCGGTCTGTATAAGCATGGAAATTTCTACACCGGTATCTGTATAAACATGGAAATATCTACACCACGATCTGTATAAACATGGAAATATTTACACCGCTATCTGTATAAACGTGGAAATATCTACACCGGTATCTCTATAAACATGGAAATATGTACAAAGCCATCTGCATAAACATGGAAATACCTACACAGTCATGTGTAGGAACACGGAAAAATCTACACTGCCATCTGTATAAACATGGAAATATCTACAGAGCCCTCTGTATAAATATGGAAATATCTGCATAGGCATCTGTATAAACATGGAAATATCTGCACCACTATCTGTAGAAACGTGGAAATACCTACTCCGCTGTCTCTATAAACATGGAAATATGTACACCGCTATGCGTATAAACATGGAAATATCTCCACTGCTGTCTGTATAAACATGGTAATATCTACACCGTGATCTGTATAAACATGGAAATATCTACACCGCTATCTGTATAAACATGGAAATATCTACACAGCAATTTCTAAAAACATGGAAATACCTACACCGCCATCTGTACAAACATGGAAATATCTACACAGCTATCTCTATAAACATGGAAATACCTACACCGCCATCTGTATAAACATGGAAATACCTACAAAGTCATCTGTATAAACATGGAAATATCTACACAGCCATCTGTATAAACATGGAAATATCTACACAGCCATCTGTATATACATGGAAATATCTACACCGTGATCTGTATAAACATGGAAATATTTACACTGCTATCTCTATAAACACGGAAATATCTACACCATTATCTGTATAAATATGGAAATATCTACACCGCTATCTCTATAAACATGGAAATATCTACAATGCCATCTCTAAAAACATGGAAATACCTATACAGTCATTTGTATAAACATGGAAATATCTACACCACCATCTGTATAAACATGGAAATATCTACAATGCCATCTGTATACACATGGAAATACCTACACGGCAATCTGTGTATAGATGGAAACACCAACACCGCCATCTGTACAAACATGGAAATATCTACACCGCTATCTGTATAAACATGGAGATATCTACACTGCGGTCTGTATAAACATGGAAATTTCTACACCGGTATCTGTATAAACATGGAAATATCTACACCACGATCTGTATAAACATGGAAATATTTACACCGCTATCTGTATAAACATGGAAATATCTACACCGCTATCTCTATAAACATGGAAATATCTACACAGCCATCTGTATAAACATGGAAATACCTACACAGTCATGTCTAGGAACATGGAAAAATCTACACTGCCATCTGTATAAACATGGAAATATCTACAGAGCCCTCTGTATAAATATGGAAATATCTGCATAGGCATCTGTATAAACATGGAAATATCTGCACCGCTATCTGTATAAACATGGAAATACCTACACCGCTGTCTCTATAAACGTGGAAATATGTACACCGCTATGCGTATAAACATGGAAGTATCTCCACTGCTGTCTGTATAAACATGGAAATATCTACACCGCGATCTGTATAAACATGGAAATATCTACACCGCTATCTGTATAAACATGGAAATATCTACACAGCTATCTCTATAAACATGGAAATACCTACACCGCCATCTGTATAAACATGGAAATACCTACAAAGTCATCTGTATAAACATGGAAATATCTACACAGCCATCTGTATAAACATGGAAATATCTACACAGCCATCTGTATATACATGGAAATATCTACACCGCTATCTGTATAAACATGGAAATATCTACACGGCCTTCTACATATCCACGGAAATATCTGCGCCGCCTTCTGTATAAACATGGAAATATGTACACGGTCATCTGTGTATAGATGGAAATATCAACACCGCCATCTGTACAAACATGGAAATATCTGCACCGCTATCTGTATAAACATGGAAATATTTTCAAAGCGGTCTATATAAACATGGAAATATCTACACCGTGATCTGTATAAACAAGGAAATATTTACACTGCTATCTGTATAAACATGGAAATATCTACACCGATATCTGTATAAATATGGAAATATCTACACCGTTATCTCTATAAACATGGAAATATCTACAATGCCATCTGTAAAAACATGGAAATACCTATACAGTCATCTGTATAAACATGGAAATATCTACACCACGGTCTGTATAAACATGGAAATATCTACAATGCCATCTGTATACACATGGAAATACCTACACGGCAATCTGTATATAGATGGAAACATCAACACCGCCATCTGTACAAACATGGAAATATCTACACCGCTATGTGTATAAACATGGAAATATCTACACCACGATCTGTATAAACATGGAAATATTTACACCAATATATGTATAAACATGGAAATATCTACACCGCTATCTCTATAAACATGGAATTATCTACAAAGCCATCTGTATAAACATGGAAATAACTACACAGTCATGTGTAGGAACATGGAGAAATCTACAATGCCATTTGTATAAACATGGAAATATCTACAGAGCCCTCTCTATAAATATGGAAATATCTGCATAGGCATCTGTATAAACATGGAAATATCTGCACCGCTATCTGTATAAACATGGAAATACCTACACCGCTGTATCTATAAACATGGAAATATGTACACCGCTATCTGTATAAACATGGAAATATCTACACAGCTATCTCTATAAACATGGAAATAGCTACAGCGCCGTCTGTATAAACATGGAAATACCTACAAAGTCATCTGTATAAACATGGAAATATCTACACAGCCATCTGTATAAACATGGAAATATCTACACAGCCATCTGTATATACATGGAAATATCTACACCGCTATCTGTATAAACATGGAAATATCTACACCGCCTTCTACATATCCATGGAAATATCTGCGCCGCCTTCTGTATAAACATGGAAATATCTTCACGGTCATCTGTGTAAAGATGGAAACATCAACACCGCCATCTGTACAAACATGGAAATATCTGCACCACTATCTGTATAAACATGGAAATATCTACACCGCGGTCTGTATAAACATGGAAATAGCTAAACCGCTATCTGTGTAAACATGGAAATATCTACACCGCTATCTCTATAAACCTGGAAATATCTACACAGTGATCTGTATAAACATGGAAATATTTACACTGCTATCTGTATAAACATGGAAATATCTACACCGTTATCTGTATAAACATGGAAATATCTACACCGCCATCTGTATAAACATGGAAATATCTACACTGCTATCTCTATAAACATGGAAATACCTTCACCGCCATTTGTATAAACATGGAAATACCTAGAAAGTCATCTGTATGAACATGGAAATATCTACACAGCCATCTGTATAAACATGGATATATCTACACAGCCATCTGTATATACATGGAAATATCTACACCGCTATCTGTATAAACATGGAAATATCTACACCGCCTTCTACATATCCATGGAAATATCTGCGCCGCCTTCTGTATAAAGATGGAAATATCTACACGGTCATCTGTGTAGAGATGGAAATATCAACACCGCCATCTGTACAGACATGGAAATATCTGCACCGCTATCTGTAAAAACATGGTAATAGCTACACCGCGGTCTGTATAAACATGGAAATAGCTAAACAGCTATCTGTATAAACATGGAAATATTTACACTGCTATCTCTATAAACCTGGAAATATCTACACCGTGATCTGTATAAACATGGAAATATTTACACTGCTATCTGTATAAACATGGAAATATCCACACCGTTATCTGTATAAATATGGAAATATCGACACCGCTATCTCTATAAACATGGAAATATCTACACCGCCATCTGAATAAACATGGAAATACCTACACTGCTATCTCTATAAGCATGGAAATATCTACAATGCCATCTGTAAAAACATGGAAATACCTATACAGTCATCTGTATAAACATGGAAATATCTACACCACCATCTGTATAAACATGGAAATAACTACAATGCCATCTGTATACACCTGGAAATACCTACACGGCAATCTGTGTATAGATGGAAACATCAACACCGCCATCTGTACAAACATGGAAATATCTACACCGCTATCTGTATAAACATGGAGATATCTACACAGCGGTCTGTATAAACATGGAAATATCTACACTGCGGTCTGTATAAACATGGAAATTTCTACACCGGTATCTGAATAAACATGGAAATATCTACACCACGATCTGTATAAACATGGAAATATTTACACCGCTATCTGTATAAACATGGAAATATCTACACCGCTATCTCTATAAAAATGGAAATATCTACAAAGCCATCTGTATAAACATGGAAATACCTACACAGTCATGTGTTGGAACATGGAAAAATCTACACTGCCATCTGTATAAACATGGAAATATCTACAGAGCCCTCTGTATAAATATGGAAATATCCGCATAGGCATCTGTATAAACATGGAAATATCTGCACCGCTATCTGTATAAACATAGAAATACCTACAATGCTGTCTCTATAAACATGGAAATATGTACACCGCTATGTGTATAAACATGGAAATATCTCCACTGCTGTCTGTATAAACATGGAAATATCTACATCGTGATCTGTATAAACATGGAAATATCTACACCGCCATCTGTATAAACATGGAAATATCTACACAGCTATCTCTATAAACATGGAAATACCTACACAGCCATCTGTATAAACATGGAAATACCTACAAAGTCATCTGTAAAAACATGGAAATATCTACACAGCCATCTGTATAAAAATGGAAATATCTACACAGCCATCTGTATATACATGGAAATATCTACACCGCTATCTGTATAAACATGGAAATATCTACACCGACTTCTACATATCCATGGAAATATCTGCACCGCCTTCTGTATAAACATGGAAATATCTACATGGTCATCTGTGTATAGATGGAAATATGAACACCGCCATCTGTACAAACATGGAAATATCTGCACCGCTATCTGTATAAACATGGAAATATCTACACCGCGGTCTGTATAACCATGGAAATACCTAAACTGCTATCTGTATAAACATGGAAATATCTACACTGCTATCTCTATAAACCTGGAAATATCTACACCGTGATCTGTATAAACATGGAAATATTTACACTGCTATCTGTATAAACATGGAAATATCCGCACCGTTATCTGTATAAATACGGAAATATCTACACCGCTATCTCTATAAACATGGAAATATCTACACCGCCATCTGTATAAACATGGAAATATCTACACTGCTATCTCTATAAACATGGGAATATCTACAATGCCATCTGTAAAAACATGGAAATACCTATACAGTCATCTGTATAAACATGGTCATATCTACACCACCATCTGTATACACATGGAAATATCTACAATGCCATCTGTACACACATGGAAATACCTACACGGCAATCTGTGTATAGATGGAAACACCAACACCGCCATCTGTACAAACATGGAAATATCTAAACCGCTATCTGTATAAACATGGAAATATCTACACCACCTTCTACATATCCATGGAAATATCTGCGCCGCCTTCTGTATAAACATGGAAATATCTACATGGTCATCTGTGTATAGATGGAAATATCAACAACGCCATCTGTACAAACATGGAAATATCTGCACCGCTATCTGTATAAACATGGAAATATCTACACTGCTATCTCTATAAACATGGGAATATCTACAATGCCATCTGCAAAAACATGGAAATACCTATACAGTCATCTGTATAAACATGGACATATCTACACCACCATCTGTATAAACATGGAAATATCTACAATGCCATCTGTATACACATGGAAATACCTACACGGCAATCTGTGTATTGATGGAAACACCAACACCGCCATCTGTACAAACATGGAAATATCTACACCGCTATCTGTATAAACATGGAAATATCTACACAGCTATCTCTATAAACATGGAAATACCTGCACCGCCATCTGTATAAACATGCAAATACCTACAAAGTCATCTGTATAAACATGGAAGTATCTACACAGCCATCTGTATAAACATGGAAATATCTACACAGCCATCTGTATATACATGGAAATATCTACACCGCCATCTGTAGAAACATGGAAATATCTGCACCGCTATCTGTATAAACATGGAAATATCTACACCGCGGTCTGTATAAACATGGAAATAGCTAAACTGCTATCTGTATAAACATGGAAATATCTACACCGCCTTCTACATATCCATGGAAATATCTGCGCCGCCTTCTGTATAAACATGGAAATATCTACACGGTCATCTGTGTATAGATGGAAATATCAACAACGCCATCTGTAAAAACATGGAAATATCTGCACCGCTATCGGTATAAACATGGAAATATCTACACCGCGGTCTGTATAAACATGGAAATAGCTAAACCGCTATCTGTATAAACATCGAAATATCTACACTGCTATCTCTATAAACATGGAAATATCTACTATGCTATCTGTAAAAACATGGAAATACCTATACAGTCATCTGTATAAACATGGAAATATCTACACCACCATCTGTATAAACATGGAAATATCTACAATGGCATCTGTATACACATGGAAATACCTACACGGCAAACTGTGTATAGATGGAAACACCAACACCGCCATCTGTACAAACATGGAAATATCTACACCGCTATCTGTATAAACATGGAGATATCTACACTGCGGTCTGTATAAGCATGGAAATTTCTACACCGGTATCTGTATAAACATGGAAATATCTACACCACGATTTGTATAAACATGGAAATATTTACACCGCTATCTGTATAAACATGGAAATATCTACACCGCTATCTCTATAAACATGGAAATATGTACAAAGCCATCTGTATAAACATGGAAATACCTACACAGTCATGTGTAGGAACATGGAAAAATCTACACTGCCATCTGTATAAACATGGAAATATCTACAGAGCCCTCTGTATAAATATGGAAATATCTGCATAGGCATCTGTATAAACATGGAAATATCTGCACCGCTATCTGTAGAAACGTGGAAATACCTACACCGCTGTCTCTATAAACAAGGAAATTTGTACACCGCTATGCGTATAAACATGGAAATATCTCCACTGCTGTCTGTATAAACATGGAAATATCTACACCGTGATCTGTATAAACATGGAAATATCTACACCGCTATCTGTATAAACATGGAAATATCTACACAGCAATTTCTATAAACATGGAAATACCTACACCGCCATCTGTACAAACATGGAAATATCTACACAGCTATCTCTATAAACATGGAAATACCTACACCGCCATCTGTATAAACATGGAAATACCTACAAAGTCATCTGTATAAACATGGAAATATCTACACAGCCATCTGTATAAACATGGAAATATCTACACAGCCATCTGTATATACATGGAAATATCTACACCGCTATCTGTATAAACATGGAAATATCTACACGGCCTTCTACATATCCATGGAAATATCTGCACCGCCTTCTGTATAAACATGGAAATATCTACACGGTCATCTGTGTATAGATGGAAATATCAACACCGCCATCTGTACAAACATGGAAATATCTGCACCGCTATCTGTATAAACATGGAAATATTTTCAAAGCGGTCTGTATAAACATGGAAATATCTACACCATGATCTGTATAAACAAGGAAATATTTACACTGCTATCTGTATAAACATGGAAATATCTACACCGATATCTGTATAAATATGGAAATATCTACACCGTTATCTCTATAAACATGGAAATATCTACAATGCCATCTGTAAAAACATGGAAATACCTATACAGTCATCTGTATAAACATGGAAATATCTACACCACCATCTGTATAAACATGGAAATATCTACAATGCCATCTGTATACACGTGGAAATACCTACACGGCAATCTGTGTATAGATGGATACACCAACACCGCCATCTGTACAAACATGGAAATATCTACACCGCTATCTGTATAAACATGGAGATATCTACACTGCGGTCTGTATAAACATGGAAATTTCTACACCGGTATCTGTATAAACATGGAAATATCTACACCACGATCTGTATAAACAAGGAAATATTTACACCGCTATCTGTATAAACATGGAAATATCTACACCTCTATCTCTATAAACATGGAAATATCTACAAAGCCATCTGTATAAACATGGAATTACCTACACAGTCATCTGTAGGAACATGGAAAAATCTACACTGCCATCTGTATAAACATGGAAATATCGACAGAGCCCTCTGTATAAATATGGAAATATCTGCATAGGCATCTGTATAAACATGGAAATGTCTGCACCGCTATCTGTAGAAACATGGAAATACCTACACCGCTGTCTCTATAAACATGTAAATATGTACACCGCTATGCGTATAAACATGGAAATATCTCCACTGCTGTCTGTATAAACATGGAAATATCTACACCGCGATCTGTATAAACATGGAAATATCTACACCGCTATCTGTATAAACATGGAAATATCTACACAGCTATCTCTATAAACATGGAAATACCTACACCGCCATCTGTATAAACATGGAAATACCTACAAAGTCATCTGTATAAACATGGAAATATTTACAAAGCCATCTGTATAAACATGAAAATATCTGCACAGCCATCTTTATATACATGGAAATATCTACACCGCTATCTGTATAAACATGGAAATATCTACACGGCCTTCTACATATCCATGGAAATATCTGCGCCGCCTTCTGTATAAACATGGAAATATCTACACGGTCATCTGTGTATAGATGGAAATATCAACACCGCCATGTGTACAAACATGGAAATATCTGCTCCGCTATCTGTATGAACATGGAGATATCTACACTGCGGTCTGTATAAACATGGAAATTTCTACACCGGTATCTGTATAAACATGGAAATATCTACACCGCTATCTCTATAAACATTGAAATATCTACAAAGCCATCTCTATAAACATGGAAATACCTACACAGTCATGTGTAGGAACATGGAAAAATCTACACTGCCATCTGTATAAACATGGAAATATCTACAGAGCCCTCTGTATAAATATGGAAATATCTGCATAGGCATCTGTATAAACATGGAAATATCTGCACCGCTATCTGTAGAAACATGGAAATAACTACACCGCTGTCTCTATAAACATGGAAATATGTACACCGCTATGCGTATAAACATGGAAATATCTCCACTGCTGTCTGTATAAACATGGAAATAACTACACCGCGATCTGTATAAACATGGAAATATCTACACCGCTATCTCTATAAACATTGAAATATCTACAAAGCCATCTCTATAAACATGGAAATACCTACACAGTCATGTCTAGGAACATGGAAAAATCTACACTGCCATCTGTATAAACATGGAAATATCTACAGAGCCCTCTGTATAAATATGGAAATATCTGCATAGGCATCTGTATAAACATGGAAATATCTGCACCGCTATCTGTAGAAACATGGAAATACCTACACCGCTGTCTCTATAAACATGGAAATATGTACACCGCTATGCGTATAAACATGGAAATATCTCCACTGCTGTCTGTATAAACATGGAAATAACTACACCGCGATCTGTATAAACATGGAAATATTTACACTGCTATCTCTATAAACCTGGAAATATCTACACCGTGATCTGTATAAACATGGAAATATTTACACTGCTATCTGTATAAACATGGAAATATCCACACCGTTATCTGTATAAATATGGAAATATCGACACCGCTATCTCTATAAACATGGAAATATGTACACCGCCATCTGAATAAACATGGAAATACCTACACTGCTATCTCTATAAGCATGGAAATATCTACAATGCCATCTGTAAAAACATGGAAATACCTATACAGTCATCTGTATAAACATGGAAATATCTACACCACCATCTGTATAAACATGGAAATAACTACAATGCCATCTGTATACACCTGGAAATACCTACACGGCAATCTGTGTATAGATGGAAACATCAACACCGCCATCTGTACAAACATGGAAATATCTACACCGCTATCTGTATAAACATGGAGATATCTACACAGCGGTCTGTATAAACATGGAAATATCTACACTGCGGTCTGTATAAACATGGAAATTTCTACACCGGTATCTGAATAAACATGGAAATATCTACACCACGATCTGTATAAACATGGAAATATTTACACCGCTATCTGTATAAACATGGAAATATCTACACCGCTATCTCTATAAAAATGGAAATATCTACAAAGCCATCTGTATAAACATGGAAATACCTACACAGTCATGTGTTGGAACATGGAAAAATCTACACTGCCATCTGTATAAACATGGAAATATCTACAGAGCCCTCTGTATAAATATGGAAATATCCGCATAGGCATCTGTATAAACATGGAAATATCTGCACCGCTATCTGTATAAACATAGAAATACCTACAACGCTGTCTCTATAAACATGGAAATATGTACACCGCTATGTGTATAAACATGGAAATATCTCCACTGCTGTCTGTATAAACATGGAAATATCTACATCGTGATCTGTATAAACATGGAAATATCTACACCGCCATCTGTATAAACATGGAAATATCTACACAGCTATCTCTATAAACATGGAAATACCTACACAGCCATCTGTATAAACATGGAAATACCTACAAAGTCATCTGTAAAAACATGGAAATATCTCCACAGCCATCTGTATAAAAATGGAAATATCTACACAGCCATCTGTATATACATGGAAATATCTACACCGCTATCTGTATAAACATGGAAATATCTACACCGCCTTCTACATATCCATGGAAATATCTGCACCGCCTTCTGTATAAACATGGAAATATCTACATGGTCATCTGTGTATAGATGGAAATATGAACACCGCCATCTGTATAACCATGGAAATATCTGCACCGCTATCTGTATAAACATGGAAATATCTACACCGCGGTCTGTATAACCATGGAAATAGCTAAACTGCTATCTGTATAAACATGGAAATATCTACACTGCTATCTCTATAAACCTGGAAATATCTACACCGTGATCTGTATAAACATGGAAATATTTACACTGCTATCTGTATAAACATGGAAATATCCGCACCGTTATCTGTATAAATACGGAAATATCTACACCGCTATCTCTATAAACATGGAAATATCTACACCGCCATCTGTATAAACATGGAAATATCTACACTGCTATCTCTATAAACATGGGAATATCTACAATGCCATCTGTAAAAACATGGAAATACCTATACAGTCATCTGTATAAACATGGTCATATCTACATCACCATCTGTATACACATGGAAATATCTACAATGCCATCTGTATACACATGGAAATACCTACACGGCAATCTGTGTATAGATGGAAACACCAACACCGCCATCTGTACAAACATGGAAATATCTACACCGCTATCTGTATAAACATGGAAATATCTACACCACCTTCTACATATCCATGGAAATATCTGCGCCGCCTTCTGTATAAACATGGAAATATCTACACGGTCATCTGTGTATAGATGGAAATATCAACAACGCCATCTGTACAAACATGGAAATATCTGCACCGCTATCTGTATAAACATGGAAATATCTACACTGCTATCTCTATAAACATGGGAATATCTACAATGCCATCTGCAAAAACATGGAAATACCTATACAGTCATCTGTATAAACATGGACATATCTACACCACCATCTGTATAAACATGGAAATATCTACAATGCCATCTGTATACACATGGAAATACCTACACGGCAATCTGTGTATTGATGGAAACACCAACACCGCCATCTGTACAAACATGGAAATATCTACACCGCTATCTGTATAAACATGGAAATATCTACACAGCTATCTCTATAAACATGGAAATACCTGCACCGCCATCTGTATAAACATGCAAATACCTACAAAGTCATCTGTATAAACATGGAAGTATCTACACAGCCATCTGTATAAACATGGAAATATCTACACAGCCATCTGTATATACATGGAAATATCTACACCGCCATCTGTAGAAACATGGAAATATCTGCACCGCTATCTGTATAAACATGGAAATATCTACACCGCGGTCTGTATAAACATGGAAATAGCTAAACTGCTATCTGTATAAACATGGAAATATCTACAATGCTATCTCTATAAACCTGGAAATATCTACACCGTGATCTGTATAAACATGGAAATATTTACACTGCTATCTGTATAAACATGGAAATATCTACACCGTTATCTGTATAAATATGGAAATATCTACACCGCTATCTCTATAAACATGGGAATATCTACACCGCCATCTGTATAAACATGGAAATATCTACACTGCTATCCCTATAAACATGGAAATATTAACAATGCCATCTGTAAAAACATGGAAATACCTATACAGTCATCTGTATAAACATGGAAATATCTACACCACCATCTGTATAAACATGGAAATATCTACAATGCCATCTGTATACACATGGAAATACCTACACGGCAATCTGTGTATAGATGGAAACATCAACACCGCCATCTGTACAAACATGGAAATATCTACACCGCTATCTGTATAAACATGGACATATCTACACTGCGTTCTGTATAAACATGGAAATTTCTACACCGGTATCTGTAAAAACATGGAGATATCTACACCACGATCTGTATAAACAGGGAAATATTTACACCGCTATCTGTATAAACATGGAAATATCTACACCGCTATCTCTATAAACATGGAAATATGTACAAAGCCATCTGTATAAACATGGAAATACGTACACAGTCATGTGTAGGAACATGGAAAAATCTACACTGCCATCTGTATAAACATGGAAATAACTACAGAGCCCTCCGTATAAATATGGAAATATCTGCGTAGGCATCTGTATAAACATGGAAATATCTGCACCGCTATCTGTTTAAACATGGAAATAACTACAACGCTGTCTCTATAAACATGGAAATATGTACACCGCTATGTGTATAAACATGGAAATATCTCCACTGCTGTCTGTATAAACATGGAAATATCTACACCGTGATCTGTATAAACATGGAAATATCTACGCCGCTATCTGTATAAACATGGAAATATCTACACTGCTATCTCTATAAACATGGAAATACCTACACCGCCATCTGTATAAACATGGAAATACCTACAAAGTCATGGGTATAAACATGGAAATACCTACAACGCTGTCTCTATAAACATGGAAATATGTACACCGCTATGTGTATAAACATGGAAATAACTCCACTGCTGTCGGTATAAACATGGAAATATCTACATCGTGATCTGTATAAACATGGAAATATCTACACCGCTATCTGTATAAACATGGAAATATCTACACAGCTATCTCTATAAACATGGAAATACCTACACCGCCGTCTGTATAAACATGGAAATACCTACAAAGTCATCTGTATAAACATGGAAATATCTACACAGCTATCTCTATAAACATGGAAATACCTACAAAGCCATCTGTATAAACATGGAAATACCTACACAGTCATGTGTAGGAACGTGGAAAAATCTACACTGCCATCTGTTTAAACCTGGGAATATCTACAGAGCCCTCTGTATAAATATGGAAATATCTGCATAGGCATCTGTATAAACATGGAAATATCTGCACCGCTATCTGTATAAACATGGAAATACCTACACCACTGTCTCTATAAACATGGAAATATGTACACCGCTATGTGTATAAACATGGAAATATCTCCACTGCTGTCTGTATAAACATGGAAATATCTACACCGCGATCTGTATAAACATGGAAATATCTACACCGCTAACTGTATAAACATGGAAATATCTACACAGCTATCTCTATAAACATGGAAATACCTACACCGCCATTTGTATAAACATGGAAATACCTAGAAAGTCATCTGTATGAACATGGAAATATCTACACAGCCATCTGTATATACATGGAAATATCTACACCGCTATCTGTATAAACATGGAAATATCTACACCGCCTTCTACATATCCATGGAAATATCTGCGCCGCCTTCTGTATAAACATGGAAATATCTACACGGTCATCTGTGTAGAGATGGAAATATCAACACCGCCATCTGTACAGACATGGAAATATCTGCACCGCTATCTGTAAAAACATGGTAATAGCTACACCGCGGTCTGTATAAACATGGAAATAGCTAAACAGCTATCTGTATAAACATGGAAATATTTACACTGCTATCTCTATAAACCTGGAAATATCTACACCGTGATCTGTATAAACATGGAAATATTTACACTGCTATCTGTATAAACATGGAAATATCCACACCGTTATCTGTATAAATATGGAAATATCGACACCGCTATCTCTATAAACATGGAAATATCTACACCGCCATCTGAATAAACATGGAAATACCTACACTGCTATCTCTATAAGCATGGAAATATCTACAATGCCATCTGTAAAAACATGGAAATACCTATACAGTCATCTGTATAAACATGGAAATATCTACACCACCATCTGTATAAACATGGAAATAACTACAATGCCATCTGTATACACCTGGAAATACCTACACGGCAATCTGTGTATAGATGGAAACATCAACACCGCCATCTGTACAAACATGGAAATATCTACACCGCTATCTGTATAAACATGGAGATATCTACACAGCGGTCTGTATAAACATGGAAATATCTACACTGCGGTCTGTATAAACATGGAAATTTCTACACCGGTATCTGAATAAACATGGAAATATCTACACCACGATCTGTATAAACATGGAAATATTTACACCGCTATCTGTATAAACATGGAAATATCTACACCGCTATCTCTTTAAAAATGGAAATATCTACAAAGCCATCTGTATAAACATGGAAATACCTACACAGTCATGTGTTGGAACATGGAAAAATCTACACTGCCATCTGTATAAACATGGAAATATCTACAGAGCCCTCTGTATAAATATGGAAATATCCGCATAGGCATCTGTATAAACATGGAAATATCTGCACCGCTATCTGTATAAACATAGAAATACCTACAACGCTGTCTCTATAAACATGGAAATATGTACACCGCTATGTGTATAAACATGGAAATATCTCCACTGCTGTCTGTATAAACATGGAAATATCTACATCGTGATCTGTATAAACATGGAAATATCTACACCGCCATCTGTATAAACATGGAAATATCTACACAGCTATCTCTATAAACATGGAAATACCTACACAGCCATCTGTATAAACATGGAAATACCTACAAAGTCATCTGTAAAAACATGGAAATATCTCCACAGCCATCTGTATAAAAATGGAAATATCTACACAGCCATCTGTATATACATGGAAATATCTACACCGCTATCTGTATAAACATGGAAATATCTACACCGCCTTCTACATATCCATGGAAATATCTGCACCGCCTTCTGTATAAACATGGAAATATCTACATGGTCATCTGTGTATAGATGGAAATATGAACACCGCCATCTGTACAACCATGGAAATATCTGCACCGCTATCTGTATAAACATGGAAATATCTACACCGCGGTCTGTATAACCATGGAAATAGCTAAACTGCTATCTGTATAAACATGGAAATATCTACACTGCTATCTCTATAAACCTGGAAATATCTACACCGTGATCTGTATAAACATGGAAATATTTACACTGCTATCTGTATAAACATGGAAATATCCGCACCGTTATCTGTATAAATACGGAAATATCTACACCGCTATCTCTATAAACATGGAAATATCTACACCGCCATCTGTATAAACATGGAAATATCTACACTGCTATCTCTATAAACATGGGAATATCTACAATGCCATCTGTAAAAACATGGAAATACCTATACAGTCATCTGTATAAACATGGTCATATCTACACCACCATCTGTATACACATGGAAATATCTACAATGCCATCTGTATACACATGGAAATACCTACACGGCAATCTGTGTATAGATGGAAACACCAACACCGCCATCTGTACAAACATGGAAATATCTACACCGCTATCTGTATAAACATGGAAATATCTACACCACCTTCTACATATCCATGGAAATATCTGCGCCGCCTTCTGTATAAACATGGAAATATCTACACGGTCATCTGTGTATAGATGGAAATATCAACAACGCCATCTGTACAAACATGGAAATATCTGCACCGCTATCTGTATAAACATGGAAATATCTACACTGCTATCTCTATAAACATGGGAATATCTACAATGCCATCTGCAAAAACATGGAAATACCTATACAGTCATCTGTATAAACATGGACATATCTACACCACCATCTGTATAAACATGGAAATATCTACAATGCCATCTGTATACACATGGAAATACCTACACGGCAATCTGTGTATTGATGGAAACACCAACACCGCCATCTGTACAAACATGGAAATATCTACACCGCGATCTGTATAAACATGGAAATATCTACACCGCTAACTGTATAAACATGGAAATATCTACACAGCTATCTCTATAAACATGGAAATACCTTCACCGCCATTTGTATAAACATGGAAATACCTAGAAAGTCATCTGTATGAACATGGAAATATCTACACAGCCATCTGTATAAACATGGATATATCTACACAGCCATCTGTATATACATGGAAATATCTACACCGCTATCTGTATAAACATGGAAATATCTACACCGCCTTCTACATATCCATGGAAATATCTGCGCCGCCTTCTGTATAAACATGGAAATATCTACACGGTCATCTGTGTAGAGATGGAAATATCAACACCGCCATCTGTACAGACATGGAAATATCTGCACCGCTATCTGTAAAAACATGGTAATAGCTACACCGCGGTCTGTATAAACATGGAAATAGCTAAACAGCTATCTGTATAAACATGGAAATATTTACACTGCTATCTCTATAAACCTGGAAATATCTACACCGTGATCTGTATAAACATGGAAATATTTACACTGCTATCTGTATAAACATGGAAATATCCACACCGTTATCTGTATAAATATGGAAATATCGACACCGCTATCTCTATAAACATGGAAATATCTACACCGCCATCTGAATAAACATGGAAATACCTACACTGCTATCTCTATAAGCATGGAAATATCTACAATGCCATCTGTAAAAACATGGAAATACCTATACAGTCATCTGTATAAACATGGAAATATCTACACCACCATCTGTATAAACATGGAAATAACTACAATGCCATCTGTATACACCTGGAAATACCTACACGGCAATCTGTGTATAGATGGAAACATCAACACCGCCATCTGTACAAACATGGAAATATCTACACCGCTATCTGTATAAACATGGAGATATCTACACAGCGGTCTGTATAAACATGGAAATATCTACACTGCGGTCTGTATAAACATGGAAATTTCTACACCGGTATCTGAATAAACATGGAAATATCTACACCACGATCTGTATAAACATGGAAATATTTACACCGCTATCTGTATAAACATGGAAATATCTACACCGCTATCTCTATAAAAATGGAAATATCTACAAAGCCATCTGTATAAACATGGAAATACCTACACAGTCATGAGTTGGAACATGGAAAAATCTACACTGCCATCTGTATAAACATGGAAATATCTACAGAGCCCTCTGTATAAATATGGAAATATCCGCATAGGCATCTGTATAAACATGGAAATATCTGCACCGCTATCTGTATAAACATAGAAATACCTACAACGCTGTCTCTATAAACATGGAAATATGTACACCGCTATGTGTATAAACATGGAAATATCTCCACTGCTGTCTGTATAAACATGGAAATATCTACATCGTGATCTGTATAAACATGGAAATATCTACACCGCCATCTGTATAAACATGGAAATATCTACACAGCTATCTCTATAAACATGGAAATACCTACACAGCCATCTGTATAAACATGGAAATACCTACAAAGTCATCTGTAAAAACATGGAAATATCTCCACAGCCATCTGTATAAAAATGGAAATATCTACACAGCCATCTGTATATACATGGAAATATCTACACCGCTATCTGTATAAACATGGAAATATCTACACCGCCTTCTACATATCCATGGAAATATCTGCACCGCCTTCTGTATAAACATGGAAATATCTACATGGTCATCTGTGTATAGATGGAAATATGAACACCGCCATCTGTACAACCATGGAAATATCTGCACCGCTATCTGTATAAACATGGAAATATCTACACCGCGGTCTGTATAACCATGGAAATAGCTAAACTGCTATCTGTATAAACATGGAAATATCTACACTGCTATCTCTATAAACCTGGAAATATCTACACCGTGATCTGTATAAACATGGAAATATTTACACTGCTATCTGTATAAACATGGAAATATCCGCACCGTTATCTGTATAAATACGGAAATATCTACACCGCTATCTCTATAAACATGGAAATATCTACACCGCCATCTGTATAAACATGGAAATATCTACACTGCTATCTCTATAAACATGGGAATATCTACAATGCCATCTGTAAAAACATGGAAATACCTATACAGTCTTCTGTATAAACATGGTCATATCTACACCACCATCTGTATACACATGGAAATATCTACAATGCCATCTGTATACACATGGAAATACCTACACGGCAATCTGTGTATAGATGGAAACACCAACACCGCCATCTGTACAAACATGGAAATATCTACACCGCTATCTGTATAAACATGGAAATATCTACACCACCTTCTACATATCCATGGAAATATCTGCGCCGCCTTCTGTATAAACATGGAAATATCTACACGGTCATCTGTGTATAGATGGAAATATCAACAACGCCATCTGTACAAACATGGAAATATCTGCACCGCTATCTGTATAAACATGGAAATATCTACACTGCTATCTCTATAAACATAGGAATATCTACAATGCCATCTGCAAAAACATGGAAATACCTATACAGTCATCTGTATAAACATGGACATATCTACACCACCATCTGTATAAACATGGAAATATCTACAATGCCATCTGTATACACATGGAAATACCTACACGGCAATCTGTGTATTGATGGAAACACCAACACCGCCATCTGTACAAACATGGAAATATCTACACCGCGATCTGTATAAACATGGAAATATCTACACCGCTAACTGTATAAACATGGAAATATCTACACAGCTATCTCTATAAACATGGAAATACCTTCACCGCCATTTGTATAAACATGGAAATACCTAGAAAGTCATCTGTATGAACATGGAAATATCTACACAGCCATCTGTATAAACATGGATATATCTACACAGCCATCTGTATATACATGGAAATATCTACACCGCTATCTGTATAAACATGGAAATATCTACACCGCCTTCTACATATCCATGGAAATATCTGCGCCGCCTTCTGTATAAACATGGAAATATCTACACGGTCATCTGTGTAGAGATGGAAATATCAACACCGCCATCTGTACAGACATGGAAATATCTGCACCGCTATCTGTAAAAACATGGTAATAGCTACACCGCGGTCTGTATAAACATGGAAATAGCTAAACAGCTATCTGTATAAACATGGAAATATTTACACTGCTATCTCTATAAACCTGGAAATATCTACACCGTGATCTGTATAAACATGGAAATATTTACACTGCTATCTGTATAAACATGGAAATATCCACACCGTTATCTGTATAAATATGGAAATATCGACACCGCTATCTCTATAAACATGGAAATATCTACACCGCCATCTGAATAAACATGGAAATACCTACACTGCTATCTCTATAAGCATGGAAATATCTACAATGCCATCTGTAAAAACATGGAAATACCTATACAGTCATCTGTATAAACATGGAAATATCTACACCACCATCTGTATAAACATGGAAATAACTACAATGCCATCTGTATACACCTGGAAATACCTACACGGCAATCTGTGTATAGATGGAAACATCAACACCGCCATCTGTACAAACATGGAAATATCTACACCGCCATCTGTATAAACATGGAGATATCTACACAGCGGTCTGTATAAACATGGAAATATCTACACTGCGGTCTGTATAAACATGGAAATTTCTACACCGGTATCTGAATAAACATGGAAATATCTACACCACGATCTGTATAAACATGGAAATATTTACACCGCTATCTGTATAAACATGGAAATATCTACACCGCTATCTCTATAAAAATGGAAACATCTACAAAGCCATCTGTATAAACATGGAAATACCTACACAGTCATGTGTTGGAACATGGAAAAATCTACACTGCCATCTGTATAAACATGGAAATATCTACAGAGCCCTCTGTATAAATATGGAAATATCCGCATAGGCATCTGTATAAACATGGAAATATCTGCACCGCTATCTGTATAAACATAGAAATACCTACAACGCTGTCTCTATAAACATGGAAATATGTACACCGCTATGTGTATAAACATGGAAATATCTCCACTGCTGTCTGTATAAACATGGAAATATCTACATCGTGATCTGTATAAACATGGAAATATCTACACCGCCATCTGTATAAACATGGAAATATCTACACAGCTATCTCTATAAACATGGAAATACCTACACAACCATCTGTATAAACATGGAAATACCTACAAAGTCATCTGTAAAAACATGGAAATATCTCCACAGCCATCTGTATAAAAATGGAAATATCTACACAGCCATCTGTATATACATGGAAATATCTACACCGCTATCTGTATAAACATGGAAATATCTACACCGCCTTCTACATATCCATGGAAATATCTGCACCGCCTTCTGTATAAACATGGAAATATCTACATGGTCATCTGTGTATAGATGGAAATATGAACACCGCCATCTGTACAACAATGGAAATATCTGCACCGCTATCTGTATAAACATGGAAATATCTACACCGCGGTCTGTATAACCATGGAAATAGCTAAACTGCTATCTGTATAAACATGGAAATATCTACACTGCTATCTCTATAAACCTGGAAATATCTACACCGTGATCTGTATAAACATGGAAATATTTACACTGCTATCTGTATAAACATGGAAATATCCGCACCGTTATCTGTATAAATACGGAAATATCTACACCGCTATCTCTATAAACATGGGAATATCTACACCGCCATCTGTATAAACATGGAAATATCTACACTGCTATCCCTATAAACATGGAAATATTAACAATGCCATCTGTAAAAACATGGAAATACCTATACAGTCATCTGTATAAACATGGAAATATCTACACCAACATCTGTATAAACATGGAAATATCTACAATGCCATCTGTATACACATGGAAATACCTACACGGCAATCTGTGTATAGATGGAAACATCAACACCGCCATCTGTACAAACATGGAAATATCTACACCGCTATCTGTATAAACATGGACATATCTACACTGCGGTCTGTATAAACATGGAAATATTTACACCGCTATCTGTATAAACATGGAAATATCTACACCACGATCTGTATAAACATGGAAATATTTACACCGCTATCTGTATAAACATGGAAATATCTACACCGCTATCTCTATAAACATGGAAATATCTACACGGCCTTCTACATGTCCATGGAAATATCTGCGCCGCCTTCTGTATAAACATGGAAATATCTACACGGTCATCTGTGTATAGATGGAAATATCAACACCGCCATCTGTACAAACATGGAAATATCTGCACCGCTATCTGTATAAACATGGAAATATCTTCAAAGCGGTCTGTATAAACATGGAAATATCTACACCGTGATCTGTATAAACATGGAAATATTTACACTGCTATCTCTATAAACACGGAAATATCTACACCGTTATCTGTATAAATATGGAAATATCTACACCGCTATCTCTATAAACATGGAAATATCTACAATGCCATCTCTAAAAACATGGAAATACCTATACAGTCATTTGTATAAACATGGAAATATCTACACCACCATCTGTATAAACATGGAAATATCTACAATGCCATCTGTATACACATGGAAATACCTACACGGCAATCTGTGTATAGATGGAAACACCAACACCGCCATCTGTACAAACATGGAAATATCTACACCGCTATCTGTATAAACATGGAGATATCTACACTGCGGTCTGTATAAACATGGAAATTTCTACACCGGTATCTGTATAAACATGGAAATATCTACACCACGATCTGTATAAACATGGAAATATTTACACCGCTATCTGTATAAACATGGAAATATCTACACCGCTATCTCTATAAACATGGAAATATCTACACAGCCATCTGTATAAACATGGAAATACCTACACAGTCATGTCTAGGAACATGGAAAAATCTACACTGCCATCTGTATAAACATGGAAATATCTACAGAGCCCTCTGCATAAATATGGAAATATCTGCATAGGCATCTGTATAAACATGGAAATATCTGCACCGCTATCTGTATAAACATGGAAAATCCTACACCGCTGTCTCTATAAACGTGGAAATATGTACACCGCTATGCGTATAAACATGGAAGTATCTCCACTGCTGTCTGTATAAACATGGAAATATCTACACCGCGATCTGTATAAACATGGAAATATCTACACCGCCATCTGTATAAACATGGAAATATCTACACCGCCATCTGTATAAACATGGAAATATCTACACTGCTATCTCTATAAACATGGGAATATCTACAATGCCATCTGTAAAAACATGGAAATACCTATACAGTCATCTGTATAAACATGGTCATATCTACACCACCATCTGTATACACATGGAAATATCTACAATGCCATCTGTATACACATGGAAATACCTACACGGCAATCTGTGTATAGATGGAAACACCAACACCGCCATCTGTACAAACATGGAAATATCTACACCGCTATCTGTATAAACATGGAAATATCTACACCACCTTCTACATATCCATGGAAATATCTGCGCCGCCTTCTGTATAAACATGGAAATATCTACACGGTCATCTGTGTATAGATGGAAATATCAACAACGCCATCTGTACAAACATGGAAATATCTGCACCGCTATCTGTATAAACATGGAAATATCTACACTGCTATCTCTATAAACATGGGAATATCTACAATGCCATCTGCAAAAACATGGAAATACCTATACAGTCATCTGTATAAACATGGACATATCTACACCACCATCTGTATAAACATGGAAATATCTACAATGCCATCTGTATACACATGGAAATACCTACACGGCAATCTGTGTATTGATGGAAACACCAACACCGCCATCTGTACAAACATGGAAATATCTACACCGCTATCTGTATAAACATGGAAATATCTACACAGCTATCTCTATAAACATGGAAATACCTGCACCGCCATCTGTATAAACATGCAAATACCTACAAAGTCATCTGTATAAACATGGAAGTATCTACACAGCCATCTGTATAAACATGGAAATATCTACACAGCCATCTGTATATACATGGAAATATCTACACCGCCATCTGTAGAAACAAGGAAATATCTGCACCGCTATCTGTATAAACATGGAAATATCTACACCGCGGTCTGTATAAACATGGAAATAGCTAAACTGCTATCTGTATAAACATGGAAATATCTACACTGCTATCTCTATAAACCTGGAAATATCTACACCGTGATCTGTATAAACATGGAAATATTTACACTGCTATCTGTATAAACATGGAAATATCTACACCGTTATCTGTATAAATATGGAAATATCTACACCGCTATCTCTATAAACATGGGAATATCTACACCGCCATCTGTATAAACATGGAAATATCTACACTGCTATCCCTATAAACATGGAAATATTAACAATGCCATCTGTAAAAACATGGAAATACCTATACAGTCATCTGTATAAACATGGAAATATCTACACCACCATCTGTATAAACATGGAAATATCTACAATGCCATCTGTATACACATGGAAATACCTACACGGCAATCTGTGTATAGATGGAAACATCAACACCGCCATCTGTACAAACATGGAAATATCTACACCGCTATCTGTATAAACATGGACATATCTACACTGCGGTCTGTATAAACATGGAAATTTCTACACCGGTATCTGTAAAAACATGGAGATATCTACACCACGATCTGTATAAACAGGGAAATATTTACACCGCTATCTGTATAAACATGGAAATATCTACACCGCTATCTCTATAAACATGGAAATAACTACAAAGCCATCTGTATAAACATGGAAATACCTACACAGTCATGTGTAGGAACATGGAAAAATCTACACTGCCATCTGTATAAACCTGGGAATATCTACAGAGCCCTCTGTATAAATATGGAAATATCTGCATAGGCATCTGTATAAACATGGAAATATCTGCACCGCTATCTGTATAAACATGGAAATACCTACACCACTGTCTCTATAAACATGGAAATATGTACACCGCTATGTGTATAAACATGGAAATATCTCCACTGCTGTCTGTATAAACATGGAAATATCTACACCGCGATCTGTATAAACATGGAAATATCTACACCGCTAACTGTATAAACATGGAAATATCTACACAGCTATCTCTATAAACATGGAAATTCCTACACCGCCATCTGTATAAACATGGAAATACCTAGAAAGTCATCTGTATAAACATGGAAATATCTACACAGCCATCTGTATAAACATGGAAATATATACACAGCCATCTGTATATACATGGAAATATCTACACCGCTATCTGTATAAACATGGAAATATCTACCCCGCCTTCTACATATCCATGGAAATATCGGCGCCGCCTTCTGTATAAACATGGAAATATCTACACGGTCATCTGTGTATAGATGGAAATATCAACACCGCCATCTGTACAAACATGGAAATATCTGCACCGCTATTTGTATTAACATGGAAATATCTACACTGTTATCTCTATAAACCTGGAAATATCTACACCGTGATCTGTATAAACATGGAAATATTTACACTGCTCTCTGTATAAACATGGAAATATCTACACCGTTATCTGTATAAATATGGAAATATCTACACCGCAATCTCTATAAACATGGAAATATCTACACCGCTATCTGTATAAACATGGAAATATCTACACAGCTATCTCTATAAACATGGAAATACCTACACCGCCATCTGTATAAACATGCAAATACCTACAAAGTCATCTGTATAAACATGGAAATATCTACACAGCCATCTGTATATACATGGAAATATCTACACAGCCATCTGTATAAACATGGAAATATCTGCACCGCTATCTGTATAAACATGGAATTACCTACACCGCTGTCTCTATAAACATGGAAATATGTACACCGCTATGTGTATAAACATGGAAATATCTCCACTGGTGTCTGTATAAACATGGAAATATCTACACCGCGATCTGTATAAACATGGAAATATCTACACCGCTATCTGTATAAACATGGAAATATCTACACAGCTATCTCTATAAACATGGAAATACCTACACCGCCATCTGTATAAACATGGAAATACCTACAAAGTCATCTGTATAAACATGGAAATATCTACACAGCCATCTGTATAAACATGGAAATATCTACACAGCCATCTGTATATACATGGAAATATCTACACCGCTGTCTGTATAAACATGGAAATATCTACACCGCCTTCTACATAACCATGGAAATATCTGCGCACCTTCTGTATAAACATGGAAATATCTACACGGTCATCTGTGTGTAGACGGAAATATCAACACCGCCATCTGTACAAACATGGAAATATCTGCACCGCTATCTGTATAAACATGGAAATATCTGCACCGCTATCTGTATAAACATGGAAATATCTACACCACAGTCTGTATAAACCTGGAAATACCTACACCGCCATCTGTATAAACATGGAAATACCTACAAATTCATCTGTATAAACATGGAAATATCTACACAGCCATCTGTATAAACATGCAAATATCTACACAGCCATCTGTATAAACATGGAAATATCTACACAGCCATCTGTATATACATGGAAATATCTACACCGCCATCTGTAGAAACATGGAAATATCTGCACCGCTATCTGTATAAACATGGAAATATCTACTCCGCGGTCTGTATAAACATGGAAATAGCTAAACTGCTATCTGTATAAACATGGAAATATCTACACTGCTATCTCTATAAACCTGGAAATATCTACACCGTGATCTGTATAAACATGGAAATATTTACACTGCTATCTGTATAAACATAGAAATATCTACACCGTTATCTGTATAAATATGGAAATATCTACACCGCTATCTCTATAAACATGGGAATATCTACACCGCCATCTGTATAAACATGGAAATATCTACACTGCTATCCCTATAAACATGGAAATATTAACAATGCCATCTGTAAAAACATGGAAATACCTATACAGTCATCTGTATAAACATGGAAATATCTACACCACCATCTGTATAAACATGGAAATATCTACAATGCCATCTGTATACACATGGAAATACCTACACGGCAATCTGTGTATAGATGGAAACATCAACACCGCCATCTGTACAAACATGGAAATATCTACACCGCTATCTGTATAAACATGGACATATCTACACTGCGGTCTGTATAAACATGGAAATTTCTACACCGGTATCTGTATAAACATGGAAATATCTACACCACGATCTGTATAAACATGGAAATGTTTACACCGCTATCTGTATAAACATGGAAATATCTACACCGCTATCTCTATAAACATGGAAATAACTACAAAGCCATCTGTATAAACATGGAAATACCTACACAGTCATGTGTAGGAACATGGAAAAATCTACACTGCCATCTGTATAAACCTGGGAATATCTACAGAGCCCTCTGTATAAATATGGAAATATCTGCATAGGCATCTGTATAAACATGGAAATATCTGCACCGCTATCTGTATAAACATGGAAATACCTACACCACTGTCTCTATAAACATGGAAATATGTACACCGCTATGTGTATAAACATGGAAATATCTCCACTGCTGTCTGTATAAACATGGAAATATCTACACCGCGATCTGTATAAACATGGAAATATCTACACCGCTAACTGTATAAACATGGAAATATCTACACAGCTATCTCTATAAACATGGAAATTCCTACACCGCCATCTGTATAAACATGGAAATACCTAGAAAGTCATCTGTATAAACATGGAAATATCTACACAGCCATCTGTATAAACATGGAAATATATACACAGCCATCTGTATATACATGGAAATATCTACACCGCTATCTGTATAAACATGGAAATATCTACCCCGCCTTCTACATATCCATGGAAATATCTGCGCCGCCTTCTGTATAAACATGGAAATATCTACACGGTCATCTGTGTATAGATGGAAATATCAACACCGCCATCTGTACAAACATGGAAATATCTGCACCGCTATTTGTATAAACATGGAAATATCTACACTGCTATCTCTATAAACCTGGAAATATCTACACCGTGATCTGTATAAACATGGAAATATTTACACTGCTCTCTGTATAAACATGGAAATATCTACACCGTTATCTGTATAAATATGGAAATATCTACACCGCAATCTCTATAAACATGGAAATATCTACACCGCTATCTGTATAAACATGGAAATATCTACACAGCTATCTCTATAAACATGGAAATACCTACACCGCCATCTGTATAAACATGCAAATACCTACAAAGTCATCTGTATAAACATGGAAATATCTACAGAGCCCTCTGTATAAATATGGAAATATCTGCATAGGCATCTGTATAAACATGGAAATATCTACACAGCCATCTGTATATACATGGAAATATCTACACAGCCATCTGTATAAACATGGAAATATCTGCACCGCTATCTGTATAAACTTGGAATTACCTACACCGCTGTCTCTATAAACATGGAAATATGTACACCGCTATGTGTATAAACATGGAAATATCTCCACTGGTGTCTGTATAAACATGGAAATATCTACATCGTGATCTCTATAAACATGGAAATATCTACGCCGCTATCTGTATAAACATGGAAATATCTACACAGCTATCTCTATAAACATGGAACTAACTACACCGCCATCTGTATAAACATGGAAATACCTACAAAGTCATCTGTATAAACATGGAAATATCTACACAGCCATCTGTATAAACATGGAAATATCTACACAGCCATCTGTATATACATGGAAATATCTACACCGCTGTCTGTATAAACATGGAAATATCTACACCGCCTTCTACATATCCATGGAAATATCTGCGCGCCTTCTGTATAAACATGGAAATATCTACACGGTCATCTGTGTGTAGATGGAAATATCAACACCGCCATGTGTACAAACATGGAAATATCTGCACCGCTATCTGTATAAACATGGAAATATCTGCACCGCTCTCTGTATAAACATGGAAATATCTACACCAAAGTCTGTATAAACCTGGAAATACCTACACCGCCATCTGTATAAACATGGAAATACCTACAAATTCATCTGTAGAAACATGGAAATATCTGCACCGCTATCTGTATAAACATGGAAATATCTACACCGCGGTCTGTATAAACATGGAAATAGCTAAACTGCTATCTGTATAAACATGGAAATATCTACACTGCTATCTCTATAAACCTGGAAATATCTACACCGTGATCTGTATAAACATGGAAATATTTACACTGCTATCTGTATAAACATGGAAATATCTACACCGTTATCTGTATAAATATGGAAATATCTACACCGCTATCTCTATAAACATGGGAATATCTACACCGCCATCTGTATAAACATGGAAATATCTACACTGCTATCCCTATAAACATGGAAATATTAACAATGCCATCTGTAAAAACATGGAAATACCTATACAGTCATCTGTATAAACATGGAAATATCTACACCAACATCTGTATAAACATGGAAATATCTACAATGCCATCTGTATACACATGGAAATACCTACACGGCAATCTGTGTATAGATGGAAACATCAACACCGCCATCTGTACAAACATGGAAATATCTACACCGCTATCTGTATAAACATGGACATATCTACACTGCGGTCTGTATAAACATGGAAATATTTACACCGCTATCTGTATAAACATGGAAATATCTACACCACGATCTGTATAAACATGGAAATATTTACACCGCTATCTGTATAAACATGGAAATATCTACACCGCTATCTCTATAAACATGGAAATATCTACACGGCCTTCTACATGTCCATGGAAATATCTGCGCCGCCTTCTGTATAAACATGGAAATATCTACACGGTCATCTGTGTATAGATGGAAATATCAACACCGCCATCTGTACAAACATGGAAATATCTGCACCGCTATCTGTATAAACATGGAAATATCTTCAAAGCGGTCTGTATAAACATGGAAATATCTACACCGTGATCTGTATAAACATGGAAATATTTACACTGCTATCTCTATAAACACGGAAATATCTACACCGTTATCTGTATAAATATGGAAATATCTACACCGCTATCTCTATAAACATGGAAATATCTACAATGCCATCTCTAAAAACATGGAAATACCTATACAGTCATTTGTATAAACATGGAAATATCTACACCACCATCTGTATAAACATGGAAATATCTACAATGCCATCTGTATACACATGGAAATACCTACACGGCAATCTGTGTATAGATGGAAACACCAACACCGCCATCTGTACAAACATGGAAATATCTACACCGCTATCTGTATAAACATGGAGATATCTACACTGCGGTCTGTATAAACATGGAAATTTCTACACCGGTATCTGTATAAACATGGAAATATCTACACCACGATCTGTATAAACATGGAAATATTTACACCGCTATCTGTATAAACATGGAAATATCTACACCGCTATCTCTATAAACATGGAAATATCTACACAGCCATCTGTATAAACATGGAAATACCTACACAGTCATGTCTAGGAACATGGAAAAATCTACACTGCCATCTGTATAAACATGGAAATATCTACAGAGCCCTCTGCATAAATATGGAAATATCTGCATAGGCATCTGTATAAACATGGAAATATCTGCACCGCTATCTGTATAAACATGGAAAATCCTACACCGCTGTCTCTATAAACGTGGAAATATGTACACCGCTATGCGTATAAACATGGAAGTATCTCCACTGCTGTCTGTATAAACATGGAAATATCTACACCGCGATCTGTATAAACATGGAAATATCTACACCGCTATCTGTATAAACATGGAAATATCTACACAGCTATCTCTATAAACATGGAAATACCTACACCGCCATCTGTATAAACATGGAAATACCTACAAAGTCATCTGTATAAACATGGAAATATCTACACAGCCATCTGTATAAACATGGAAATATCTACACAGCCATCTGTATATACATGGAAATATCTACACCGCTATCTGTATAAACATGGAAATATCTACACGGCCTTCTACATATCCACGGAAATATCTGCGCCGCCTTCTGTATAAACATGGAAATATCTACACGGTCATCTGTGTATAGATGGAAATATCAACACCGCCATCTGTACAAACATGGAAATATCTGCACCGCTATCTGTATAAACATGGAAATATTTTCAAAGCGGTCTATATAAACATGGAAATATCTACACCGTGATCTGTATAAACAAGGAAATATTTACACTGCTATCTGTATAAACATGGAAATATCTACACCGATATCTGTATAAACATGGAAATACCTACAATGCCATCTGTAAAAACATGGAAATACCTATACAGTCATCTGTATAAACATGGAAATATGTACACCACGGTCTGTATAAACATGGAAATATCTACAATGCCATCTGTATACACATGGAAATACCTACACGGCAATCTGTATATAGATGGAAACATCACCACCGCCATCTGTACAAACATGGAAATATCTACACCGCTATCTGTATAAACATGGAAATATCTACACAACGATCTGTATAAACATGGAAATATTTACACCGATATGTGTATAAACATGGAAATATCTACACCGCTATCTCTATAAACATGGAAATATCTACAAAGCCATCTGTATAAACATGGAAATAACTACACAGTCATGTGTGGGAACATGGAAAAATCTACACTGCCATTTGTATAAACATGGAAATATCTACAGAGCCCTCTCTATAAATATGGAAATATCTGCATAGGCATCTGTATAAACATGGAAATATCTGCACCGCTATCTGTATAAACATGGAAATACCTACACCGCTGTCTCTATAAACATGGAAATATGTACACCGCTATCTGTATAAACATGGAAATATCTAAACAGCTATCTCTATAAACATGGAAATAGCTACAGCGCCATCTGTATAAACATGGAAATACCTAAAAAGTCATCTGTATAAACATGGAACTATCTACACAGCCATCTGTATAAACATGGAAATATCTACACAGCCATCTGTATATACATGGAAATATCTACACGGCTATCTGTATAAACATGGAAATATCTACACCGCCTTCTACATATCCATGGAAATATCTGCGCCGCCTTCTGTATAAACATAGAAATATCTTCACGGTCATCTGTGTAAAGATGGAAATATCAACACCGCCATCGGTACAAACATGAAAATATCTGCACCACTATCTGTATAAACATGGAAATATCTACACCGCGGTCTGTATAAACATGGAAATAGCTAAACCGCTATCTGTGTAAACATGGAAATATCTACAACGCTATCTCTATAAACCTGGAAATATCTACACAGTGATCTGTATAAACATGGAAATATTTACACTGCTATCTGTATAAACATGGAAATATCTACACCGTTGTCTGTATAAACATGGAAATATCTACACCGCCATCTGTATAAACATGGAAATATCTACACTGCTATCTCTATAAACATAGAAATATCTACAATGCCATCTGTAAAAACATGGAAATACCTATACAGTCATCTGTATAAACATGGAAATATCTACACCACCATCTGTATAAACATGGAAATATCTACACAGCCATCTGTATATACATGGAAATATCTACACCGCTATCTGTATAAACATGGAAATATCTACACCGCCTTCTACATATCCATGGAAATATCTGCGCCGCCTTCTGTATAAACATGGAAATATCTACACGGTCATCTGTGTATAGATGGAAATATCAACACCGCCATCTGTAAAAACATGGAAATATCTGCACCGCTATCTGTATAAACATGGAAATATCTACACCGCGGTCTGTATAAACATGGAAATAGCTAAACCGCTATTTGTATAAACATGGAAATATCTACACTGCTATCTCTATAAACATGGAAATATCTACTATGCCATCTGTAAAAACATGGAAATACCTATACAGTCATCTGTATAAACATGGAAATATCTACACCACCATCTGTATAAACATGGAAATATCTACAATGGCATCTGTATACACATGGAAATACCTACACGGCAATCTGTGTATAGATGGAAACACCAACACCGCCATCTGTACAAACATGGAAATATCTACACCGCTATCTGTATAAACATGGAGATACCTACACTGCGGTCTGTATAACTATGGAAATTTCTACACCGGTATCTGTATAAACATGGAAATATCTACACCACGATCTGTATAAACATGGAAATATTTACACCGCTATCTGTATAAACATGGAAATATCTACACCGCTATCTCTATAAACATGGAAATATGTACAAAGCCATCTGTATAAACATGGAAATACCTACACAGTCATGTGTAGGAACATGGAAAAATCTACACTGCCATCTGTATAAACATGGAAATATCTACAGAGCCCTCTGTATAAATATGGAAATATCTGCATAGGCATCTGTATAAACATGGAAATATCTGCACCACTATCTGTAGAAACGTGGAAATACCTACTCCGCTGTCTCTATAAACATGGAAATATGTACACCGCTATGCGTATAAACATGGAAATATCTCCACTGCTGTCTGTATAAACATGGAAATATCTACACCGCGATCTGTATAAACATGGAAATATCTACACCGCTATCTGTATAAACATGGAAATATCTACACAGCAATTTCTAAAAACATGGAAATACCTACACCGCCATCTGTACAAACATGGAAATATCTACACAGCTATCTCTATAAACATGGAAATACCTACACCACCATCTGTATAAACATGGAAATACCTACAAAGTCATCTGTATAAACATGGAAATATCTACACAGCCATCTGTATAAACATGGAAATATCTACACAGCCATCTGTATATACATGGAAATATCTACACCGCTATCTGTATAAACATGGAAATATCTACACGGCCTTCTACATATCCATGGAAATATCTGCGCCGCCTTCTGTATAAACATGGAAATATCTACACGGTCATCTGTGTATAGATGGAAATATCAACACCGCCATCTGTACAAACATGGAAATATCTGCACCGCTATCTGTATAAACATGGAAATATCTTCAAAGCGGTCTGTATAAACATGGATATATCTACACCGTGATCTGTATAAACATGGAAATATTTACACTGCTATCTCTATAAACACGGAAATATCTACACCGTTATCTGTATAAATATGGAAATATCTACACCGCTATCTCTATAAACATGGAAATATCTACAATGCCATCTCTAAAAACATGGAAATACCTATACAGTCATTTGTATAAACATGGAAATATCTACACCACCATCTGTATAAACATGGAAATATCTACAATGCCATCTGTATACACATGGAAATACCTACACGGCAATCTGTGTATAGATGGAAACACCAACACCGCCATCTGTACAAACATGGAAATATCTACACCGCTATCTGTATAAACATGGAGATATCTACACTGCGGTCTGTATAAACATGGAAATTTCTACACCGGTATCTGTATAAACATGGAAATATCTACACCACGATCTGTATAAACATGGAAATATTTACACCGCTATCTGTATAAACATGGAAATATCTACACCGCTATCTCTATAAACATGGAAATATCTACACAGCCATCTGTATAAACATGGAAATACCAACACAGTCATGTCTAGGAACATGGAAAAATCTACACTGCCATCTGTATAAACATGGAAATATCTACAGAGCCCTCTGTATAAATATGGAAATATCTGCATAGGCATCTGTATAAACATGGAAATATCTGCACCGCTATCTGTATAAACATGGAAAATCCTACACCGCTGTCTCTATAAACGTGGAAATATGTACACCGCTATGCGTATAAACATGGAAGTATCTCCACTGCTGTCTGTATAAACATGGAAATATCTACACCGCGATCTGTATAAACATGGAAATATCTACACTGCTATCTGTATAAACATGGAAATATCTACACAGCTATCTCTATAAACATGGAAATAACTACACCGCCATCTGAATAAACATGGAAATATCTACACTGCTATCTCTATAAACATGGAAATATCTACAATGCCATCTGTAAAAACATGGAAATACCAATACAGTCATCTGTATAAACATGGAAATATCTACACCACCATCTGTATAAACATGGAAATAACTACAATACCATCTGTATACACCTGGAAATACCTACACGGCAATCTGTGTATAGATGGAAACATCAACACCGCCATCTGTACAAACATGGAAATATCTACACCGCTATCAGTATAAACATGGAGATATCTACACAGCGGTCTGTATAAACATGGAAATATCTACACTGCGGTCTGTATAAACATGGAAATTTCTACACCGGTATCTGTATAAACATGGAAATATCTACACCACGATCTGTATAAACATGGAAGTATTTACACCGCTATCTGTATAAACATCGAAATATCTACACCGCTATCTCTATAAACATGGAAATATCTACAAAGCCATCTGTATAAACATGGAAATACCTACACAGTCATGTGTAGGAACATGGAAAAATCTACACTGCCATCTGTATAAACATGGAAATATCTACAGAGCCCTCTGTATAAATATGGAAATATCTGCATAGGCATCTGTATAAACATGGAAATATCTGCACCGCTATCTGTATAAACATGGAAATACCTACAACGCTGTCTCTATAAACATGGAAATATGTACACCGCTATGTGTATAAACATGGAAATAACTCCACTGCTGTCTGTATAAACATGGAAATATCTACACCGTTATCTGTATAAACATGGAAATATCTACACCGCCATCTGTATAAACATGGAAATATCTACACTGCTATCTCTATAAACATGGAAATATCTACAATGCCATCTGTAAAAACATGGAAATACCTATACAGTCATCTGTATAAACATGGAAATATCTACACCACCATCTGTATAAACATGGAAATATCTACACAGCCATCTGTATATACATGGAAATATCTACACCGCTATCTGTATAAACATGGAAATATCTACACCGCCTTCTACATATCCATGGAAATATCTGCGCCGCCTTCTGTATAAACATGGAAATATCTACATGGTCATCTGTGTATAGATGGAAATATCAACACCGCCATCTGTAAAAAAATGGAAATATCTGCACCGCTATCTGTATAAACATGGAAATATCTACACCGCGGTCTGTATAAACATGGAAATAGCTAAACCGCTATCTGTATAAACATGGAAATATCTACACTGCTATCTCTATAAACATGGAAATATCTACTATGCCATCTGTAAAAACATGGAAATACCTATACAGTCATCTGTATAAACATGGAAATATCTACACCACCATCTGTATAAACATGGAAATATCTACAATGGCATCTGTATACACATGGAAATACCTACACGGCAATCTGTGTATAGATGGAAACACCAACACCGCCATCTGTACAAACATGGAAATATCTACACCGCTATCTGTATAAACATGGAGATACCTACACTGCGGTCTGTATAAGCATGGAAATTTCTACACCGGTATCTATATAAACATGGAAATATCTACACCACGATCTGTATAAACATGGAAATATTTACACCGCTATCTGTATAAACATGGAAATATCTACACCGCTATCTCTATAAACATGGAAATATGTACAAAGCCATCTGTATAAACATGGAAATACCTACACAGTCATGTGTAGGAACATGGAAAAATCTACACTGCCATCTGTATAAACATGGAAATATCTACAGAGCCCTCTGTATAAATATGGAAATATCTGCATAGGCATCTGTATAAACATGGAAATATCTGCAACACTATCTGTAGAAACGTGGAAATACCTACTCCGCTGTCTCTATAAACATGGAAATATGTACACCGCTATGCGTATAAACATGGAAATATCTCCACTGCTGTCTGTATAAACATGGAAATATCTACACCGCGATCTGTATAAACATGGAAATATCTACACCGCTATCTGTATAAACATGGAAATATCTACACAGCAATTTCTAAAAACATGGAAATACCTACACCACCATCTGTACAAACATGGAAATATCTACACAGCTATCTCTATAAACATGGAAATACCTACACCGCCATCTGTATAAACATGGAAATACCTACAAAGTCATCTGTATAAACATGGAAATATCTACACAGCCATCTGTATAAACATGGAAATATCTACACAGCCATCTGTATATACATGGAAATATCTACACCGCTATCTGTATAAACATGGAAATATCTACACGGCCTTCTACATGTCCATGGAAATATCTGCGCCGCCTTCTGTATAAACATGGAAATATCTACACGGTCATCTGTGTATAGATGGAAATATCAACACCGCCATCTGTACAAACATGGAAATATCTGCACCGCTATCTGTATAAACATGGAAATATCTTCAAAGCGGTCTGTATAAACATGGAAATATCTACACCGTGATCTGTATAAACATGGAAATATTTACACTGCTATCTCTATAAACACGGAAATATCTACACCGTTATCTGTATAAATATGGAAATATCTACACCGCTATCTCTATAAACATGGAAATATCTACAATGCCATCTCTAAAAACATGGAAATACCTATACAGTCATTTGTATAAACATGGAAATATCTACACCACCATCTGTATAAACATGGAAATATCTACAATGCCATCTGTATACACATGGAAATACCTACACGGCAATCTGTGTATAGATGGAAACACCAACACCGCCATCTTTACAAACATGGAAATATCTACACCGCTATCTGTATAAACATGGAGATATCTACACTGCGGTCTGTATAAACATGGAAATTTCTACACCGGTATCTGTATAAACATGGAAATATCTACACCACGATCTGTATAAACATGGAAATATTTACTCCGCTATCTGTATAAACATGGAAATATCTACACCGCTATCTCTATAAACATGGAAATATCTACACAGCCATCTGTATAAACATGGAAATACCTACACAGTCATGTCTAGGAACATGGAAAAATCTACACTGCCATCTGTATAAACATGGAAATATCTACAGAGCCCTCTGTATAAATATGGAAATATCTGCATAGGCATCTGTATAAACATGGAAATATCTGCACCGCTATCTGTATAAACATGGAAAATCCTACACCGCTGTCTCTATAAACGTGGAAATATGTACACCGCTATGCGTATAAACATGGAAGTATCTCCACTGCTGTCTGTATAAACATGGAAATATCTACACCGCGATCTGTATAAACATGGAAATATCTACACCGCTATCTGTATAAACATGGAAATATCTACACAGCTATCTCTATAAACATGGAAATACCTACACCGCCATCTGTATAAACATGGAAATACCTACAAAGTCATCTGTATAAACATGGAAATATCTACACAGCCATCTGTATAAACATGGAAATATCTACACAGCCATCTGTATATACATGGAAATATCTACACCGCTATCTCTATAAACATGGAAATATCTACACGGCCTTCTACATATCCACGGAAATATCTGCGCCGCCTTCTGTATAAACATGGAAATATCTACACGGTCATCTGTGTATAGATGGAAATATCAACACCGCCATCTGTACAAACATGGAAATATCTGCACCGCTATCTGTATAAACATGGAAATATTTTCAAAGCGGTCTATATAAACATGGAAATATCTGCACCGTGATCTGTATAAACAAGGAAATATTTACACTGCTATCTGTATAAACATGGAAATATCTACACCGATATCTGTATAAACATGGAAATATCTACAATGCCATCTGTAAAAACATGGAAATACCTATACAGTCATCTGTATAAACATGGAAATATGTACACCACGGTCTGTATAAACATGGAAATATCTACAATGCCATCTGTATACACATGGAAATACCTACACGGCAATCTGTATATAGATGGAAACATCACCACCGCCATCTGTACAAACATGGAAATATCTACACCGCTATCTGTATAAACATGGAAATATCTACACAACGATCTGTATAAACATGGAAATATTTACACCGATATGTGTATAAACATGGAAATATCTACACCGCTATCTCTATAAACATGGAAATATCTACAAAGCCATCTGTATAAACATGGAAATAACTACACAGTCATGTGTGGGAACATGGAAAAATCTACACTGCCATTTGTATAAACATGGAAATATCTACAGAGCCCTCTCTATAAATATGGAAATATCTGCATAGGCATCTGTATAAACATGGAAATATCTGCACCGCTATCTGTATAAACATGGAAATACCTACACCGCTGTCTCTATAAACATGGAAATATGTACACCGCTATCTGTATAAACATGGAAATATCTAAACAGCTATCTCTATAAACATGGAAATAGCTACAGCGCCATCTGTATAAACATGGAAATACCTACAAAGTCATCTGTATAAACATGGAACTATCTATACAGCCATCTGTATAAACATGGAAATATCTACACAGCCATCTGTATATACATGGAAATATCTACACGGCTATCTGTATAAACATGGAAATATCTACACCGCCTTCTACATATCCATGGAAATATCTGCGCCGCCTTCTGTATAAACATAGAAATATCTTCACGGTCATCTGTGTAAAGATGGAAATATCAACACCGCCATCGGTACAAACATGAAAATATCTGCACCACTATCTGTATAAACATGGAAATATCTACACCGCGGTCTGTATAAACATGGAAATAGCTAAACCGCTATCTGTGTAAACATGGAAATATCTACAACGCTATCTCTATAAACCTGGAAATATCTACACAGTGATCTGTATAAACATGGAAATATTTACACTGCTATCTGTATAAACATGGAAATATCTACACCGTTATCTGTATAAACATGGAAATATCTACACCGCCATCTGTATAAACATGGAAATATCTACACTGCTATCTCTATAAACATGGAAATATCTACAATGCCATCTGTAAAAACATGGAAATACCTATACAGTCATCTGTATAAACATGGAAATATCTACACCACCATCTGTATAAACATGGAAATATCTACACAGCCATCTGTATATACATGGAAATATCTACACCGCTATCTGTATAAACATGGAAATATCTACACCGCCTTCTACATATCCATGGAAATATCTGCGCCGCCTTCTGTATAAACATGGAAATATCTACACGGTCATCTGTGTATAGATGGAAATATCAACACCGCCATCTGTAAAAACATGGAAATATCTGCACCGCTATCTGTATAAACATGGAAATATCTACACCGCGGTCTGTATAAACATGGAAATAGCTAAACCGCTATTTGTATAAACATGGAAATATCTACACTGCTATCTCTATAAACATGGAAATATCTACTATGCCATCTGTAAAAACATGGAAATACCTATACAGTCATCTGTATAAACATGGAAATATCTACACCACCATCTGTATAAACATGGAAATATCTACAATGGCATCTGTATACACATGGAAATACCTACACGGCAATCTGTGTATAGATGGAAACACCAACACCGCCATCTGTACAAACATGGAAATATCTACACCGCTATCTGTATAAACATGGAGATACCTACACTGCGGTCTGTATAACTATGGAAATTTCTACACCGGTATCTGTATAAACATGGAAATATCTACAACACGATCTGTATAAACATGGAAATATTTACACCGCTATCTGTATAAACATGGAAATATCTACACCGCTATCTCTATAAACATGGAAATATGTACAAAGCCATCTGTATAAACATGGAAATACCTACACAGTCATGTGTAGGAACATGGAAAAATCTACACTGCCATCTGTATAAACATGGAAATATCTACAGAGCCCTCTGTATAAATATGGAAATATCCGCATAGGCATCTGTATAAACATGGAAATATCTGCACCGCTATCTGTATAAACATGGAAATACCTACAACGCTGTCTCTATAAACATGGAAATATGTACACCGCTATGTGTATAAACATGGAAATATCTCCACTGCTGTCTGTATAAACATGGAAATATCTACATCGTGATCTGTATAAACATGGAAATATCTACACCGCCATCTGTATAAACATGGAAATATCTACACAGCTATCTCTATAAACATGGAAATACCTACACAGCCATCTGTATAAACATGGAAATACCTACAAAGTCATCTGTAAAAACATGGAAATATCTCCAAAGCCATCTGTATAAAAATGGAAATATCTACACAGCCATCTGTATATACATGGAAATATCTACACCGCTATCTGTATAAACATGGAAATATCTACACCGCCTTCTACATATCCATGGAAATATCTGCACCGCCTTCTGTATAAACATGGAAATATCTACATGGTCATCTGTGTATAGATGGAAATATGAACACCGCCATCTGTACAACCATGGAAATATCTGCACCGCTATCTGTATAAACATGGAAATATCTACACCGCGGTCTGTATAACCATGGAAATAGCTAAACTGCTATCTGTATAAACATGGAAATATCTACACTGCTATCTCTATAAACCTGGAAATATCTACACCGTGATCTGTATAAACATGGAAATATTTACACTGCTATCTGTATAAACATGGAAATATCCGCACCGTTATCTGTATAAATACGGAAATATCTACACCGCTATCTCTATAAACATGGAAATATCTACACCGCCATCTGTATAAACATGGAAATATCTACACTGCTATCTCTATAAACATGGGAATATCTACAATGCCATCTGTAAAAACATGGAAATACCTATACAGTCATCTGTATAAACATGGTCATATCTACACCACCATCTGTATACACATGGAAATATCTACAATGCCATCTGTATACACATGGAAATACCTACACGGCAATCTGTGTATAGATGGAAACACCAAAACCGCCATCTGTACAAACATGGAAATATCTACACCGCTATCTGTATAAACATGGAAATATCTACACCACCTTCTACATATCCATGGAAATATCTGCGCCGCCTTCTGTATAAACATGGAAATATCTACACGGTCATCTGTGTATAGATGGAAATATCAACAACGCCATCTGTACAAACATGGAAATATCTGCACCGCTATCTGTATAAACATGGAAATATCTACACTGCTATCTCTATAAACATGGGAATATCTACAATGCCATCTGCAAAAACATGGAAATACCTATACAGTCATCTGTATAAACATGGACATATCTACACCACCATCTGTATAAACATGGAAATATCTACAATGCCATCTGTATACACATGGAAATACCTACACGGCAATCTGTGTATTGATGGAAACACCAACACCGCCATCTGTACAAACATGGAAATATCTACACCGCGATCTGTATAAATATGGAAATATCTACACCGCTAACTGTATAAACATGGAAATATCTACACAGCTATCTCTATAAACATGGAAATACCTTCACCGCCATTTGTATAAACATGGAAATACCTAGAAAGTCATCTGTATGAACATGGAAATATCTACACAGCCATCTGTATAAACATGGATATATCTACACAGCCATCTGTATATACATGGAAATATCTACACCGCTATCTGTATAAACATGGAAATATCTACACCGCCTTCTACATATCCATGGAAATATCTGCGCCGCCTTCTGTATAAACATGGAAATATCTACACGGTCATCTGTGTAGAGATGGAAATATCAACACCGCCATCTGTACAGACATGGAAATATCTGCACCGCTATCTGTAAAAACATGGTAATAGCTACACCGCGGTCTGTATAAACATGGAAATAGCTAAACAGCTATCTGTATAAACATGGAAATATTTACACTGCTATCTCTATAAACCTGGAAATATCTACACCGTGATCTGTATAAACATGGAAATATTTACACTGCTATCTGTATAAACATGGAAATATCCACACCGTTATCTGTATAAATATGGAAATATCGACACCGCTATCTCTATAAACATGGAAATATCTACACCGCCATCTGAATAAACATGGAAATACCTACACTGCTATCTCTATAAGCATGGAAATATCTACAATGCCATCTGTAAAAACATGGAAATACCTATACAGTCATCTGTATAAACATGGAAATATCTACACCACCATCTGTATAAACATGGAAATAACTACAATGCCATCTGTATACACCTGGAAATACCTACACGGCAATCTGTGTATAGATGGAAACATCAACACCGCCATCTGTACAAACATGGAAATATCTACACCGCTATCTGTATAAACATGGAGATATCTACACAGCGGTCTGTATAAACATGGAAATATCTACACTGCGGTCTGTATAAACATGGAAATTTCTACACCGGTATCTGAATAAACATGGAAATATCTACACCACGATCTGTATAAACATGGAAATATTTACACCGCTATCTGTATAAACATGGAAATATCTACACCGCTATCTCTATAAAAATGGAAATATCTACAAAGCCATCTGTATAAACATGGAAATACCTACACAGTCATGAGTTGGAACATGGAAAAATCTACACTGCCATCTGTATAAACATGGAAATATCTACAGAGCCCTCTGTATAAATATGGAAATATCCGCATAGGCATCTGTATAAACATGGAAATATCTGCACCGCTATCTGTATAAACATAGAAATACCTACAACGCTGTCTCTATAAACATGGAAATATGTACACCGCTATGTGTATAAACATGGAAATATCTCCACTGCTGTCTGTATAAACATGGAAATATCTACATCGTGATCTGTATAAACATGGAAATATCTACACCGCCATCTGTATAAACATGGAAATATCTACACAGCTATCTCTATAAACATGGAAATACCTACACAGCCATCTGTATAAACATGGAAATACCTACAAAGTCATCTGTAAAAACATGGAAATATCTCCACAGCCATCTGTATAAAAATGGAAATATCTACACAGCCATCTGTATATACATGGAAATATCTACACCGCTATCTGTATAAACATGGAAATATCTACACCGCCTTCTACATATCCATGGAAATATCTGCACCGCCTTCTGTATAAACATGGAAATATCTACATGGTCATCTGTGTATAGATGGAAATATGAACACCGCCATCTGTACAACCATGGTAATATCTGCACCGCTATCTGTATAAACATGGAAATATCTACACCGCGGTCTGTATAACCATGGAAATAGCTAAACTGCTATCTGTATAAACATGGAAATATCTACACTGCTATCTCTATAAACCTGGAAATATCTACACCGTGATCTGTATAAACATGGAAATATTTACACTGCTATCTGTATAAACATGGAAATATCCGCACCGTTATCTGTATAAATACGGAAATATCTACACCGCTATCTCTATAAACATGGAAATATCTACACCGCCATCTGTATAAACATGGAAATATCTACACTGCTATCTCTATAAACATGGGAATATCTACAATGCCATCTGTAAAAACATGGAAATACCTATACACTCATCTGTATAAACATGGTCATATCTACACCACCATCTGTATACACATGGAAATATCTACAATGCCATCTGTATACACATGGAAATACCTACACGGCAATCTGTGTATAGATGGAAACACCAACACCGCCATCTATACAAACATGGAAATATCTACACCGCTATCTGTATAAACATGGAAATATCTACACCACCTTCTACATATCCATGGAAATATCTGCGCCGCCTTCTGTATAAACATGGAAATATCTACACGGTCATCTGTGTATAGATGGAAATATCAACAACGCCATCTGTACAAACATGGAAATATCTGCACCGCTATCTGTATAAACATGGAAATATCTACACTGCTATCTCTATAAACATGGGAATATCTACAATGCCATCTGCAAAAACATGGAAATACCTATACAGTCATCTGTATAAACATGGACATATCTACACCACCATCTGTATAAACATGGAAATATCTACAATGCCATCTGTATACACATGGAAATACCTACACGGCAATCTGTGTATTGATGGAAACACCAACACCGCCATCTGTACAAACATGGAAATATCTACACCGCGATCTGTATAAACATGGAAATATCTACACCGCTAACTGTATAAACATGGAAATATCTACACAGCTATCTCTATAAACATGGAAATACCTTCACCGCCATTTGTATAAACATGGAAATACCTAGAAAGTCATCTGTATGAACATGGAAATATCTACACAGCCATCTGTATAAACATGGATATATCTACACAGCCATCTGTATATACATGGAAATATCTACACCGCTATCTGTATAAACATGGAAATATCTACACCGCCTTCTACATATCCATGGAAATATCTGCGCCGCCTTCTGTATAAACATGGAAATATCTACACGGTCATCTGTGTAGAGATGGAAATATCAACACCGCCATCTGTACAGACATGGAAATATCTGCACCGCTATCTGTAAAAACATGGTAATAGCTACACCGCGGTCTGTATAAACATGGAAATAGCTAAACAGCTATCTGTATAAACATGGAAATATTTACACTGCTATCTCTATAAACCTGGAAATATCTACACCGTGATCTGTATAAACATGGAAATATTTACACTGCTATCTGTATAAACATGGAAATATCCACACCGTTATCTGTATAAATATGGAAATATCGACACCGCTATCTCTATAAACATGGAAATATCTACACCGCCATCTGAATAAACATGGAAATACCTACACTGCTATCTCTATAAGCATGGAAATATCTACAATGCCATCTGTAAAAACATGGAAATACCTATACAGTCATCTGTATAAACATGGAAATATCTACACCACCATCTGTATAAACATGGAAATAACTACAATGCCATCTGTATACACCTGGAAATACCTACACGGCAATCTGTGTATAGATGGAAACATCAACACCGCCATCTGTACAAACATGGAAATATCTACACCGCTATCTGTATAAACATGGAGATATCTACACAGCGGTCTGTATAAACATGGAAATATCTACACTGCGGTCTGTATAAACATGGAAATTTCTACACCGGTATCTGAATAAACATGGAAATATCTACACCACGATCTGTATAAACATGGAAATATTTACACCGCTATCTGTATAAACATGGAAATATCTACACCGCTATCTCTATAAAAATGGAAATATCTACAAAGCCATCTGTATAAACATGGAAATACCTACACAGTCATGAGTTGGAACATGGAAAAATCTACACTGCCATCTGTATAAACATGGAAATATCTACAGAGCCCTCTGTATAAATATGGAAATATCCGCATAGGCATCTGTATAAACATGGAAATATCTGCACCGCTATCTGTATAAACATAGAAATACCTACAACGCTGTCTCTATAAACATGGAAATATGTACACCGCTATGTGTATAAACATGGAAATATCTCCACTGCTGTCTGTATAAACATGGAAATATCTACATCGTGATCTGTATAAACATGGAAATATCTACACCGCCATCTGTATAAACATGGAAATATCTACACAGCTATCTCTATAAACATGGAAATACCTACACAGCCATCTGTATAAACATGGAAATACCTACAAAGTCATCTGTAAAAACATGGAAATATCTCCACAGCCATCTGTATAAAAATGGAAATATCTACACAGCCATCTGTATATACATGGAAATATCTACACCGCTATCTGTATAAACATGGAAATATCTACACCGCCTTCTACATATCCATGGAAATATCTGCACCGCCTTCTGTATAAACATGGAAATATCTACATGGTCATCTGTGTATAGATGGAAATATGAACACCGCCATCTGTACAACCATGGAAATATCTGCACCGCTATCTGCATAAACATGGAAATATCTACACCGCGGTCTGTATAACCATGGAAATAGCTAAACTGCTATCTGTATAAACATGGAAATATCTACACTGCTATCTCTATAAACCTGGAAATATCTACACCGTGATCTGTATAAACATGGAAATATTTACACTGCTATCTGTATAAACATGGAAATATCCGCACCGTTATCTGTATAAATACGGAAATATCTACACCGCTATCTCTATAAACATGGAAATATCTACACCGCCATCTGTATAAACATGGAAATATCTACACTGCTATCTCTATAAACATGGGAATATCTACAATGCCATCTGTAAAAACATGGAAATACCTATACAGTCATCTGTATAAACATGGTCATATCTACACCACCATCTGTATACACATGGAAATATCTACAATGCCATCTGTATACACATGGAAATACCTACACGGCAATCTGTGTATAGATGCAAACACCAACACCGCCATCTGTACAAACATGGAAATATCTACACCGCTATCTGTATAAACATGGAAATATCTACACCACCTTCTACATATCCATGGAAATATCTGCGCCGCCTTCTGTATAAACATGGAAATATCTACACGGTCATCTGTGTATAGATGGAAATATCAACAACGCCATCTGTACAAACATGGAAATATCTGCACCGCTATCTGTATAAACATGGAAATATCTACAATGCCATCTGTATACACATGGAAATACCTGCACCGCCATCTGTATAAACATGCAAATACCTACAAAGTCATCTGTATAAACATGGAAGTATCTACACAGCCATCTGTATAAACATGGAAATATCTACACAGCCATCTGTATATACATGGAAATATCTACACCGCCATCTGTAGAAACAAGGAAATATCTGCACCGCTATCTGTATAAACATGGAAATATCTACACCGCGGTCTGTATAAACATGGAAATAGCTAAACTGCTATCTGTATAAACATGGAAATATCTACACTGCTATCTCTATAAACCTGGAAATATCTACACCGTGATCTGTATAAACATGGAAATATTTACACTGCTATCTGTATAAACATGGAAATATCTACACCGTTATCTGTATAAATATGGAAATATCTACACCGCTATCTCTATAAACATGGGAATATCTACACCGCCATCTGTATAAACATGGAAATATCTACACTGCTATCCCTATAAACATGGAAATATTAACAATGCCATCTGTAAAAACATGGAAATACCTATACAGTCATCTGTATAAACATGGAAATATCTACACCACCATCTGTATAAACATGGAAATATCTACAATGCCATCTGTATACACATGGAAATACCTACACGGCAATCTGTGTATAGATGGAAACATCAACACCGCCATCTGTACAAACATGGAAATATCTACACCGCTATCTGTATAATCATGGACATATCTACACTGCGGTCTGTATAAACATGGAAATTTCTACACCGGTATCTGTAAAAACATGGAGATATCTACACCACGATCTGTATAAACAGGGAAATATTTACACCGCTATCTGTATAAACATGGAAATATCTACACCGCTATCTCTATAAACATGGAAATAACTACAAAGCCATCTGTATAAACATGGAAATACCTACACAGTCATGTGTAGGAACATGGAAAAATCTACACTGCCATCTGTATAAACCTGGGAATATCTACAGAGCCCTCTGTATAAATATGGAAATATCTGCATAGGCATCTGTATAAACATGGAAATATCTGCACCCCTATCTGTATAAACATGGAAATACCTACACCACTGTCTCTATAAACATGGAAATATGTACACCGCTATGTGTATAAACATGGAAATATCTCCACTGCTGTCTGTATAAACATGGAAATATCTACACCGCGATCTGTATAAACATGGAAATATCTACACCGCTAACTGTATAAACATGGAAATATCTACACAGCTATCTCTATAAACATGGAAATTCCTACACCGCCATCTGTATAAACATGGAAATACCTAGAAAGTCATCTGTATAA